>NC_060282.1:33976102-34276102 GCF_021613505.1 Equus quagga | reverse complement strand
GGACAGCTCCCCAGGTCCTTCCCCAAAGAAGGCCGTGTTGATTTCCCTGCACTTGCAGGAGCAGTGAGGCTCTGGGTCTCTGTTTGCCAGCCCGGAGGGGCACTGGTGATGTGCACCTTCAATATCCCAACCCAGAAAGCTCCTAGGGTGGACTGTCCATTTGCAGGCTCTAATTATTACTTTACTGCTCCATTTGTCACGGCTGCTGACTGGGCCTTGGATAGGAAGCAAGGATGCATTCTTTGCACCCCTAGAGTTGATCTGTGCTCGGGAATGTTAGTCTGCTTGACTCCCCAACAAAGTGGGCGAACAGAGTTCTGGGGATGGGGACGAGGGCTAGGAGCCCATGCTCTCCATGCCAGGGCTCTCGCTGCTGCCCCTGACATTTAATGCCTCCCAGGGAAAACAATCAAATCCACTGTATGTGCACTCGCAGCCTGTGTTTGCCAGCGTGTGCAGGGCTGATGGAGAAGCCTGGCCGCTTCTGTTTCCCATGGCAACAGCTCAGCTCTGTATGAAGGCAGGTAAGTGGGGCTCAGGCTGGATACACAGACTGCGCAGGTCTGCATGGCTCCTGGCTTGGACCAGGGGCTCCTCCTCCCCATCCCTGGTCCTTTTCTTGCTCCCTCCAACCCAACCACACGAAAACTACTTTAACCCCATGAAAGAGAGATGGGGCCTTGGTGATACTCTCCTGTGGACTCCAGCTGTGGTTCCCCCGCCAGGGGTGTACTTTAGGGATAAAGGCAGGGGAGTGGTAATCACTCTTGGGATACTGATGTTGGTAAAAGCAAGAAGCAGGTTTTTGATCCTGGGGAGACAAGGATGTTGAGTCAGGCAATAGCCCTTCTTGATAATGGAGGCAAAATAAAGAGAAATTTCAGGTTAAAGAGATCAGGTTAGTCTTTTATGCGCTGCAGGAAGAAGTGATGGTGAGAGTAAGGGAGACGCTCAATCCAGTAGCACAAGAGAAGGGAATAAAATAGAGTTACAGACCTCTGGGCAAATATAAATATTCCCAAGGCATAGAGAAAAACTTTATGCATGAGACTGGAAACTGGCCTACAGGAGGATTTTAAAATGTCCCAGGGGATATCAAGTGAGAAGGTAATTCAGAGAGTGGAGAAGAGAAGGATGAGGGGAGGAGGGAGGCAGAGCAGAGAGAAGAGGAGAAGCAGTGTGCGGGTCCCCCAAAGGCATCCTGACTGCTGGGGCCGAAGTCAGCCAGCCAGAGTGTTGAAAAATAATTTGAGCCACTTTTTAAAAAATCAGGAGATGTCACCCAAAGAAATCTAGATTTCTGGCTTCTCTTGAAAAAAAATCAGAAAATTTGGCAACACTGGGTCTCCATACAGCCTTGAAGAAAATCTGCCTGGCTGGGGGCTGCTACTTTTGCAACTTAAACTGGGAGAGAGCCCTAGAGACCCACTGCCCCTCACCCCATGAAGTCTGTGTATCTCTTGATTTCCCTCACTCTTTGTAGTGCTTATCTGGCCACTGTAGGCATTTGAAATGCTGTGTGCTGCCTGCCCTGATGTTCCAGCACAGGAAGAGCCCTGACCTTGACCCCAGCTCTTCAGAGAAGGTGGGGACCAACATTGAATGCACCTCTCATCCCCAGACTCCAGGAGAGAGGGCTCCATTGAGAATGAGGGCCCCAGAGCCTGGACTTCAGACCAAGATGGGCTTGACACCAGGATGGAGATCTAGTCAGCTCTGGAGGGTTTAGTCAGGCTGTGCTGGCAGAGGACATGGAGGACACCAGATACAGATGACAATGCAAGGAGGGATACTGACCTTGTTGGATCCACGTTACAGGATGCATGCATGGTTGGGATTCTGGGAATGTATTTCAACTAAATTTAGAAGCTATTCTTTGAACATCATGTTAAAGAGGGTCTGAGAAGCTGCCCATCTTGAACCCTCATGTCACTAAAACATGGTAAGAATCCTGGCTCTTCCACTTATTTGCTGTGTGAGCTTGGGCAAGTCAATTAACCTCTCTGAGCCTCAGTTTCCTCATCTAAAAATATAGATATAATAGTAAAGAGCTGCTGTGAGAAATAATGTATATCAGGTGCCATAACAGTGTCTAGGCACTTGGAAACAACTTGATAACTACTATCTATTGTTATTGCTATTTTCCTAAGTCTCAGATAAAGGCACAGGGTATGGTTTTGTCTACTTCTCTAATTTTGTATTTTGTGGTACCTGAAGGCAAACTGGGTAGGTGGGAAATTTTAACTCCATTACCCAGGAACCTTGGTAAGGATTTTAAAATGCGGTTCATGAAAAGTCAGAGATGAGATGTTGATATGATCAGAAATGCGTCATCGAGTGGTGTAAGACTGGGCTCTCACTCCCAACTCTGCCTCCCAGGCCAGGATGACCTCGGCGAGTCCCTTAGCCTCTTTTGGATTTTCGTTGCCTCATCTGTAGAAACCAGCTGGCTGGGTGTCAGTCATCTAGAGTTGTGCTGTTCAATACTTAGACACCAGCCACATGTGACTATTTAAATTTAAATTAATTAAAATTAAATACAGTTAAAAATTCAGCTCATCAGTCTCACTAGCCCTATTTCAATAGCTTCATCATCACATATGTCTAGTGCCTACTGCATCGGACAGCACAGATTAGAACATTGCCATCCTCACAGAAAGTGCTATCAGACAGTGCTGAATTCTAGAGCTTGCTACTCAGTGTCTGGTCCTTAGATGAGCAGCCTCAGCACCACCGGGGAACTTGTTAGGAATGCAAAATCTCAGGTGCCATTCTAGACCTTTTGAATCAAAATGTGTATTTTAACAAGATTCTCCCAGTGATTACGTACTCAAGTTTAAGAAGCTCTGATCTGTAAGATTCCTTCTAGCTCTAAAAAGAAAATTTAAGAATCTGGGTATCTTTCTGACAAAGTCTTAGAGAAAGAAACAAGCAACTGGCTTGTCCAAATCCTGATTCACTAATTTGCCTAAAAGGAAAGAACTGGGGCTCTCTCAGGAAAGACCAGCAGAAGGACTGTACCTCTGCAGGAGCAAGAAGAAAGAACTCAGCAGAATGTGTAAAACGGCAGTGCTGGGAGGGTGGTGTAAACCGGCTCCTGTCTCCCATCGATTTGGGTCATCCAGTCCTTGCCTAAAGGTCTTCAGGGAAGAGAAGTTCTCAATTTTCAGTGGCAGCAAGATGTGGGTTGCATTTACTGGGCACGTTATCTCCAGGGTGGCTCCCCTCGTTAAACCTCATCAGGAGGGAGCTCAGGCAGGTCTTACACTCAAGTAGAGAAAACGAGGAACAGAGAACAGGAGGAAATCAGGGTCACACTCAACATGACAGGAAGGATAGAACGAACACCAGCCTCTGGGCTCATAGTCCGTGATCCAAATCTCTCCTCTGTGGCTTGAGCTGTGAAATGGGAGAGAATGCATTCAGTCCTCCTGCCGCAGAAAGTTTTGGTGTTTTTTGATGACGTGCTGTTTTCAGCACAAAAACAAGAAGGATAATATTAGATCTGTTGCTTGTTAAGAAAACATGTGCCTCTTACAGGACAAAATTGCAGTCGTATATCTTATTTAATTGAGATTAGATTTTATTGCCGAATGTTACAATTTTAATGTGTTCATAAATTTGTTTCATACGTTTAGAGAAATATCTGTATTAAGGACACGCTGTAGAAGGATGAAACAAGATCAGGGAAAAATGAATCCAAAATATGCATTAGTAATTTTTTTAGGAAGTGAGAAAAATGCTGCCTCATAAGGGATACTAGAAAAAAATAAAACAGCTAGCTTTTCTGATTTGTTCTAGAGAGAGCTGATTTGAGACATATCCTTACAGGGTCAACTATTTTGATGCAGAGAAAAAAATGAGCAGACAGAAATGGGTTTGTGATATACAGGTCAGCTCTTAAACAGTCACTGACAGAAAGTGTAATGTGTTTCTAGCAAAGACAGTGAGCTGAGTGTCCCGTCACATAACCCAGAGTCAGGGAATCTGGGCATGATGCAGGGGGCAGGGAGCTGGCCCAGAAGCAGAGAGACCTGGTCTGACTCCCACTGTACCATCTACCCTCCATGTGATTGCTGACACATTTCAGCCAGTGCTCTGAGCCTCAGTTTCCACTGTGTGAAATGCGAAGAGCATCTCCAGAGGCTTCAGGGAGGATGTAGAGAGATGCTTTATGTAAAGTGCCTACAACGTAACAGGCCATTAATCCCTATTAGTGAATCAATTAGTCAAATAATGGTTTGGGGTCAAATCCAAAGCCATGACAAAGAAAGCGAATGGGGCCACACACGGGAGGAGAGGCACCACCTGCGACCTGCTCGGATGCCGGCTGTCCTGCCCCTGCCAGCCTGCTGGCTGCTGGCCCCCCCCTGTTTACGCCCCCCCCCCCCCCCCCAGACCATGAGGCAGCTCTGACTCGGGTCAGCGATGCTGAGGAAGGTTCCGGAGCTCAGGGGCCCATCGGTGATTTCTGGGGGTCAGAGCGGAGTGGGAGTAGCAACGTGCTTGGGCACACTGCCAACCTTCAAACCAACCTCCGATTCTGAAAGTAAGCAAGGTGGCAGGCAAAAAAGCTATGTCCTTTCCCTGGTTCCCATTCTCATGGCCATTCCAATTCCCTTTCCTCCTGATAGAGTAAGAGCATCCTCTTACTGGGATCTTGAATCTCTGATAAGGCTGGTCCCACATGGTAATGACCCTTCTTTAACACTTAATTTCTCCCCACATCTGTTTTCTGTGCTGAGCATTTCCAATCAGATTACCTGACAGGAGCTGCAGGCCCTCCGCATTATCACAGGAGGAATTTCCACAGGTTTGTTCCTAACCTATTTCCTCACCTCCTGTCTGCCCTGCATTAACCTTCTTTGGCCTGAACACGGAAAGAGAATGGTTTCCTCACCTCGGGCTGCTCAGTTCACTCCCTCTAGCCAATGCCGGCCCCCTCTCCTACACCACGAGCCTGCGTTCACTGGCTCCAATAGTATTAAGCTACTCTGTAAATCCAGTCCCATCATATTTGATGTGAGAAGGGATTTATTTGAGAGTGTTTAAGAACTAATCGATGTCTATACCATACATATGGTATAAAGCTCATTAGGTATTTTCACGTGAATCAAGAGAAAAATGTCTCAAATTGATTTTATATCATTCTAAATGAACCCAAGACTCTCCGAGTGCATCACAGACCTAAATCTGCATTACTGACAGGGTGGTAGCAGCCCCCTCGCATCTGCATTTTAATTATTCCAGATCTGGGAAAAAAGAAAAGATAATTAACTCAGTGACAAATTATTGTTGTTTTCCTTATAAGATTCTCAGGAGAGAACTACACTCAGAGGGTAAGGGTAGGGGAGTGGGTGATGGTTACAGAGAGAGGTACAATGACCTCAGTCCAATGCCACAGTTAAGTTTGGATGCCCTTGATACACTTTCTGGTCTGTAAAATTAGAGCATGAGAAAATAGATGCCTATCAAAAAGTGATCTTACATAACGCAGTTTACGGAATTTATAGCCTGTCCACCCATCAGCCTAGGGTTTGTTTCAACTATTAAGACCCATGATACAGCTTTGCTGCATTTATCAATTAACAATTACCCCCTAACAAAGCATCACAGAATTCAGTGGCTTAAAACAAATAAACATTTATCGTTACTAAAGTATCTGTTATCAGCTGGTGGGCTGACTGGGGGCTGGCTGGTCTAGGATGGCCTCCTTCGCATGTCCGGCAGTTGGCTGGCTATTGGCCGAGTGGATGGAATTGACTGGTCATGTGCCTTTTGTCACACAGCATCCCAAGTTGGTGTGATAGGCTGAATAATGCCTCATTCCCTCAAGATGTCCACGTCCTAACACCCAGAACTTGTGAATATGTTATCTTACATAGTAAAAGGGACTGTACTTATGTGATTAAGTTAAAGATCTTGAGGGGCTGGCCCCGTGGTCCAGCGGTTAAGTTCGCGCCCTCCGCTGCAGGCGGCCCAGTGCTTCGTCAGTTTGAATCCTGGGCACGGACATAGCACTGCTCATCAAACCACGCTGAGGCAGCGTCCCACGTGCCACAACTAGAAGGACCCACAACGAAGAATATACAACTATGTACCGGGGGGGCTTTGGGGAGAAAAAGGAAAAAAATAAAATCTTAAAAAAAAAAAAAAGATCTTGAGATGGGGAGATTATCCTGGATTATCTAGGTGGGCCCAATATAATTCACAGGGGTCCTGATAAGAGGGAGGCAGGAGGATCAGAGTCATAGAGAAGATATAAGGATGGAAGCAGAGGCCAGAGAGAAAAGAAGATGCAATATTGCTAGCTTTGAGATGGAGGAGAGTCCATGAGCCAAGGAATATAGGCAGCCTCTAGAAGCTGGGAAAGATAAGGAAATGGATTCTCCCCTGAAGCCTCCGGAAGGAACAGAGCCCTCTGGACCCATTTTGGACTTTTGACCCCAAGAACTGTAAGAGAATACAGACGTGTTTCTATGAGCCGCTCAGTGTGTGGTGATTGGCCACAGCAGCAATAGGAGATCAATACACCTGGACTTGCTAAAAAGTTAGTAGTAAGGTTCCAAGAGAGAGGCAGGAGTGAGTCAGAGACTCAGGACTGGCCCCGTCACTTCTGCCACATTCTATTGGCCAAAGACATCACAAGGCCATCCCGAGTTCAAAGACTGAGAAAGAGACCCCACTTCTTGATAGATTCTATTTCTCTCACCTCTTAATGGGAGAAGCTATAAAGTCACATTGCAAGAAGGGTGTGGAGACCGAGAAGGGTAAAGAATTATAGCCATTTTTTGCAGCCAATCTATCACCATGCCCTTTCCAAAGTGACAGAGGACATTCAAAAGCAACATCTGACCCTGGTTTCTTCTTCATTTCCAGGGACACAGGGAGCATGGGTGTCTGGACCTCAGGCACTGATATCTTCCTAAGTCTTTGGGGGACCTATGTGTCTCCAAGAAGCCCTGGATGGATGGACTTTATCCAACATTTGGGAGTTTGCTGTTTTGTTGCTCTCATTTCAGTGGGCCTCTTCTCTGTGGCCTTCTACTGGGTTGTGTCCTCGTTCACGGTCTTTGCCACCTCCTGGATGATAACATGTGTGCTGCTGTGCTGCTCCAAGCACACGCGATGTTTCCTTCTTCTCTTCTTCCTCTCTTGCGGCCTGCGTGAGGGCAGGAATGCTTTGATTGCAGCTGGCACAGGGATTGTAATCTTTGGACACGTGGAAAATATTTTTCATAACTTTAAAGGTCTCCTGGACAGTATGACTTGCAACCTCAGGGCAAAGAGTTTTTCCATACATCTGCCACTTTTGAAAAAATACATTGAAGCAATTCGGTGGATTTACCGCCTTACCACCCACCCAAGTCTATTTGACGACCTCGTGTCTTGGAACCAGACCCTGGCGGTCTCTCTTTTCAGTCCCAGCCAAGCCCTGGAGGCACAGCTAAATGACACTAAAGTCGAAGTCCTGGGTGTCTTGTACCAGATGGTGACGGCGACAGAGGTGCTCTCCTCCCTGGGACGGCAGCTATTTGCCCTTGCAGGGCTTTTGCTGGTGCTGCTGGGCACTGGCCTCTTCATGAAGCGATTTTTGGATCCTTGTGGTTGGAAGTTTGAAAACTTTTACATCACCAGACAGTTCGTTCAGTTTGATGAAAGGGAGAGGTGTCAACAGAGGCCCTGTGTCCTCCCCTTGAATAAGAAGGAAAGGAGGAAGTATGTTGTGGTTCCATCTTTCTGGCCGACTCCTAAAGAAAGGAAGAAGCTGGGGCTGTTTTTCCTCCCCATTCTCACCCATCTCTACATCTGGGTGCTGTTTGCAGCCGTAGATTATCTGCTGTATCGGCTCATTTTCTCCGTGAGCAAGCATTTCCAAAGCTTACCAGGGCTTGAGGTTCACTTGAAACTGCACAGAGAGGTAGGTGCTCCCAGGCCCTTCTCATGATGTAGCCTGCCTATTTGCTGATCTGTTTGCTAAAGATCATGAACTGCCCAAGGCTGGGCAGTATCTTCTTCACCTCTGGACCCCCGGTGCCCGGCACAGTGCCCAGTATGTAGAAGGAACCCAAGAAGAGTGGGTTAAGTTGAATCGAAGTCCTGACGTCAGAATATGACATCATTCCAAACATCTTTGGTCATTGTGCGAGTCTCCTGTGGCTGCTGTAACAAATTACCACAAACTGAGTGGTTTAAAACGACAGAAATTTAGGGGCTGGTCTGGTGGCTCAGCAGTTAAGTTCGCACGTGCTGCTTCAGTGGCTTGGGGTTCGCCGGTTTGGATCCTGGCTACAGGCCTACGCACTGCTTATCAAGCCACGCTGTGGCAGGCATCCCTCACATAAAGTAGAGGAAAAGGGGCACAGGTGTTATCTCAAGGCCAATCTTCCTCAGCAAAAAGAGGAGGATTGGCGGTGGATGTTAGCTCAGGGCTAATCTTCCTCAAAAAAATAAAATAAAATAAATAAAACAATAGAAATTTATTCCCTTGTAGTTCTGGGGACAAGAAATTCAAAATCAGCACGAGTGGGCTGAAATCAAGGTGTTGTTGGCAGAGCCACCCTCCCTTCGACTCTAGGGGAGAATCCAGTCCTCACTTCTTCCCACTTCTGGCGGCGGCCAGTCTTCCTTGGCTTGTGGCTGCATCCCTCCATCTTTGTTTCTGTCTTCACTTTGCCTTCTCCTCAGTCCATGTAAAATCCTTCTTAAAGGATGCATGTGATTGCATTAGGGCTCACCAGGATAATCCAGAGTAACTTCTCCATCTCGAGATCCTTAACTGAGCCACAACTGCAAAGCCTCTTTTTTCCAAATAAAGTAATGTTTATAAATTTGGAGGGTTAGATCTTATGTTTTTGGGGGGCCTTTTTCAGTTTCGTACAGTCAGCAAACACTGAAATGTGGGATAGGTGCCTCTGATGTTGAACACAAAGCTGATTCTCAAGCAGAAGTACCTCGCATGAAACCAAGAGGCTGTATTTACGGCCTGACTTCCTCTCTCCCCTAGACTTGTGCAAGTAAACTTTGAGCACCTTCTCTAAAGGAGAACTTCTTTTATATGCATCCTGAGTCCTCATCAAACGCAAGAGGGCTCCCAATGCATCAGCATAGTGTTTAAGAGGATGGTCATTGAAAAAGGGCTCCTAAATAACCAAATAATATGCTGCTACTAGTACTTGATAACACTCACTAAAAGTGGAACCAGCTACACTTGGTTTTTTCAGACAATTTAAGTCAGTGGTTTCAACCTTAAGTGTGTGTTATGAATTTCCTGGGGTAGATGCAGAGTCTCAGGCTTCAATTTACAGAGATCTTGTTTCAAACACAAGGGCACTTTTAATAAGCATTCTATGTGCTTTCAGAGTAGGTGGTCCACAGACCACACTTTGAGAAACTCTAGCTCAGGTCCTGGAAAGCAAGGGCTTTCTAAACCAGTGGTCCTCGACTGTGGCTGCGCAGTGTCATCTCTGTGGGACTGAACAAGCAAAGTAGCAAACAAATCTGTTGCTTTGTTCTGGCCCCCAGGGTTTCAGATTTAATTGGACTGAGTGAGGCCTGGGTGAAGGATTTTTTAAAACTCCCCAAATAATTCTAATGTGTGGCCAAGATTGAGAACCATTGTTCTGAACCCACCACCCAAAGGATAGAGCGGAAGTTTAACCTTTAAAGGCCATCAGGTGGATCTACGAAAATCTTAATTAGCCAAGACTGTTTGTTTCTCTGAGCTGGTACCTCCTGGGTGTCAGGGAACCTGCCTTTCTCTCCTCCATCTCCCTCCTCCCAGCAGCCCTATCCCAACAGAGAGGACCGTGGGTTTTGTGCCTCCCATCTTTTCTCCTTCCCATTTTTCCCTGTGGAAATTTGTGATTATATGGACATTTCAGGGGATCTAGATATTGTCAGATACTTGTTTTATTTTTTTAAACCCAAAGATGGTGAAGCTGAGCCAGGTGGGATGTGTGTATGCACATGCATGAACGTGTAGTATATGCGTGGATGTATGTGCCTGTGTGCGCGTGTGCATGTGTATGAGTGCCATGCATGCTCAGGTGGAGTGCAGCAGCCCAGGCTTGTGAAAACGCCAACAGCTGTTTCCATGGGTTTGATTTTCCCTCCTCTTTATCAACCTACAATAGGCTGTGCTGGCTGCTGGGGAAATCTTAGAGGGGAATGTCAGAAAGGGTGCCTGTAAACCCTCCTTTGGAACCCCACTTCCCATTTCTCTCTTTATCTCTCAAGGCCAGGGATCCTCTGCTGCATCCTCACTTTCCCTCTCCTGTTCTTCTGGCTCAGCAGGTACGTCCAGGGCCCTGCCCCTCTAATCCTGGCTGCTGCTCAGAGTTGATTACTCTGAGCCCTCAGCTTCCCCTGAAGAATTCAGTTAATTACAAGAACCCTGTTGCTCTAGATATCTGGAGCAGGGTGGATAATGGAAGCAGTGTTTCAAATGAAAGCCAAACAAGATTTGTAGACTGGCTTGTTCCTGGGGGCTGGCTAGCAAAGGGCTTCTCCTCCCCCAACCCACTCTCCTCCTGGATTCTCTCTTCTGGTCTTCCCCTCTCAATTCTTCCTCTCCTTTCTGTTTTTGCTTCTCTTTCATTTATTTCTCTCTCAGCCATACCAATGCCTGTTTTGTGATTTCTCACTGTCTTAGACAGAAGGAAAAAAAAAAAGGCAAGTTTTGCCTTCCAAAAAAAAGCCCAGAAGCTTTCTGATGGCAGTGTCCTAACAAACACATGTTTGGGCGTTGGTGGGTCATGGGAATGCAAAGATGTCTAGACCTAGATGGCTGCCATGGAGGGGCTCACGTCCTGGCGGGGGAGGCCGCCATGTACACTCACAATGACAGCAGGGCAGTGGGCGCTGGAACAGATGTAAGTATGAGACTGCTGTGGGAGCTCCTCTCCAAGTCTCCTGCCATGTCTGGGAGACTGCGCCGCCAGCAGCAAGCTTCTGCGTGACTGGCAGCACCCTGACCTTCTCTCAGGATGCCCTTGGAGGCTCCTGGTCTCTCCCTTGCTGCAGATTTGCCAAAGGAGAAATCAAGCAGGAAGAGAATCATTGGCTTAAGGTTTTGCCAATATTTCTCTCCCACTTTCATACAATTTTAAATAAAGAAGAAAGATGGGAAATGACCTGAAATGAGCTAGCTGGATGGGTGGGCATTGTAAGTAAAAAAATAGCCATAATCGCTACTTATTGAGTACCTACTATGTACACAGCCTTTGTCGGCGTTAACTTTTAGGGACTGTCTGATACCAGAGCATGTCCTCAGTCCATTACTCAACACTGTCTTGGCAAATTGTTTAGTTAAGAGAGGTAAACACATTTTAAAACATCAGGGAACCATTTAGTATATTGCTCGGCATTTTGAGAGCCTTCATTTGTCTTCCACATTACCCTCCACCAACCCCGTACAAAAATGTTGACTCAAGCTTTGTGAAGCCCTGACTCCCAGCTGCGAAATCCCTGGTTAGATTCCTAGACTAAATAACTTCTTCCCAGACCCGACACCCGCTGCTTCCTTACTGCAGGATTTCTCATCACCGACTCAATCGATATGTTTGTTTCTTCACTGGTGTTATAAAGAGTGCGTTCTTTTGCTCTGGGGACCAAAATCTCTCTATTTAATTGTAGGTAAACTGTCTGTTTGATAAGAGAAAAGGAGAGGCAACCCAAATGCTCTTCATTGCTTAGTCACGGTGCTGGGGAAATTACAGATTTGACTTGACATTTGTATAGAGGTCCCAGGTTTGGGGTTTCCAGATTCTTCACAGGTATTAGGGTAGGTCCAAGGTGCATGGTCTTCTCTGGGTGTGGTGGGGTTCTTTTAGAGACGTCATTTACCTCTTCCTGGCCCCAGGGCTCTGGGGCACTAGGGTGATAATAACTTACAAGTACTCTAGCCTGTAAGGTTAATGCTCCATCCCCAAGGTGCTTAATTTACACTGGGAGTAGTTTATGCCTGGGCAGGATCTGGTCCATTAATTCCTGTTAGAATTAGAATTCCTACCAAATTAGAAAACAAATCCACCGAGAGATTAAATGACTTTCTTAGGTCAGGGAAAAGAAAGAGCTGAATCAGCACACACTACTCTTGCTGGTGGCTTGGCTGGGTGGCTCAATGTCACCTTATGCCCTATGTGTCAGTTTGCTGAGGGCAACTGGTTTGTTCTCCTGCCTTCAAGCAGGAAGAAATGCACCCCTCCTGAGCATTCAAGAGAAAGGAGAAAATGTCCTATTTTGAGACCTCTACAAATATGATTTTAGAGCTACCTTCAGTAAATACTATTCTTGGTATTCTTATGCTAAGGATAGTCTCCCCTCCCCTCGCTCCAAGCTCTAAAAGATTGACTTAGAACATGATTTAATGTCTACACATCTTTGTGACCTTGTGGTCTGCTGATGGAGTATTTGTCAAGAGGGGGAAGATATGACTGGGTCTTAAGGAGCTATGCTCCCAAAAAACTTCTCCCCCAGTTGAGAGAAAACCATCTTTAGTTAGTCCCACATGGCCTACAGTGTAGAAACAGGTGTTCCATAAAAATGGGTTATGTGGTCAAATTTGTTAGGAGAACAGCTGGCTGAAGTTAGATTTCTCTGCCTTTTTCTGAATCTTCAACTGTCTCACATCATTGTGACTCTCCAAAGAAGGGACAGAATAGACAAACTTATCTGGTATTCTTCTTTCCGGGAAATCTTTATTTCCACAAATTCACTTGGGAAAACACTGCAATAGCTACAAATAAGACTCGTCCCTTCTCCTTCACTCCAATCACAGCACAAAAGGAGCTACAATAGCTCCTTCAGCCAAAGCTCTCTGCATGTTTTAAGATAAACACTATGTGTTTCAGGGCAGTACTGAGAAAGACAAAGACTGAGGATGAAAATGGCATGGGCCTTGATGACTTTATTCTTTCATTTTAGGAGCAAGGAACTCAAGCCATCATCCATGATTCTCCCTTTAATATATCTCTGTTTGAACCCAGCTGCATCCCTAAACCAAAGCTCCTTCTGTCTAAGACCTGGATTCCTCTCAGCATTATTCTTGTGATACTAGTGATGCTAGGACTGTTGTCCTCCATCCTGATGCAACTTAAAATCCTGGTGTCAGCATCCTTCTATCCAAACACGCAGAGGGAGCGCGTCCAATACCTGCATGAGAAGATATTGAAGAAAAGATCAAAGCAGCCAGTGGGAGAAGTAAAAAGGAAACTGAGTCTGTACTTTACAAAGGTAAGGCCAAGATGGGGGTATGATCTATAATTAAGGAAATTTTGAGTTTGAAGGGCAAATAGAATTTCATAACACCCTTCACCTTCACATTAGGGCTTATATCCCCAGTAACAGATGGGACACTGGAGTAAGGGGGTTCACAGATGTACACGGCTAAGGCTCTTAGCTTTGTGATTTTGAATACTGGTCCAGAGGATTCTATAAGACATACCTTCAAAACATTGATTTCAAGTGAGTATGTTCAGTCATTTTGTAGAGAGGCTTCTTGGAAGGCTCTCTGTAATGGCTATTAAAAGACAGTGCCCAATAAGGGTTACTTTACCAGGTCAAGGATAATAAATAACAGAGAGAGAAATACCTACTGCAGCTTCGTACGCTCCAAAGAATTTGCTCATCCTCCAGGATTAAAATATACATGTGATGTATATATATGATGATATATATAATATATATGTATTTTTATATAGATAATACACAATTTATATACACGACTTTCACATACATATAAAATGAACACTTGTCAAAGATTTTATTTAACTTATTAATTAAAGAGGCAACAGTAAGAAATTCCAACCAATTCAAAGAACGATTCAAAGCATACAAATATACAGGCCATCAGGAATTCCAAAATGAATTTGCTTAATAGATGCAAAACTGGCTTCTTCCACAAGGGTGGATGAGAGGGTCAATTGTACTCTACAGAGTGAAATTCATTTGAATGTCCATGGACAAGAATCATTTGCTTTATTGCTGTCAGCTATCTACAACTTACAGAAATGGAAAATAGCTCATAGACAATGAAAGACCAAGATAACCTGCAAGGATATGTTTTTCTGGCCATTTCAAAGTCTTTTGTATTTTTCCTGACACCAGTTGTCCCACAACGAAAAGTTTATGTCAGAGGCATTTGAAATGACTCTAATGCTCCTTCATCCATATTTTTGTCTGTTCAGATTCATTTCTGGCTTCCAGTCCTGAAAATGATTAGGAAGAAACAAATGGACCTTGCAGATGAAGACAATCCATGAGACCCCACATAGCTCCTTGGCCACACGGTACCAGCGATTCTCCAGTCTGCTGATGGTGGTTACTACTCAACCTGCTCAACAACAGAGAACTAGCCTGCACGTTCCTTCAGGGGGCTGAGTTTGCAGGGCCAAACTACTTCTCTTCATAAGGCTGAAGGGCTACCAGGTAAAGGGTTATGTCATCTGTCTTCCAAACAAGGCACGTGATCTAGACTGTGTCGCAGTGCAACAGGACTATAACCAGGCTCTTTGAAGATGAGTCTCAGCATACAGTAATATTCAAAGAAAAAAAGCAAGTAAATTAGAAAAAAGTCAAAATCTCTACTGCAGGGTCACAAGCAAATGCCAAGAAGAACATACACGTGTAATGCCAGTCACATATCTCTAAACTCTTCCGTCGCCTCTCTGCCCTTCTTAATTTCTTTCACAGCCATTCCCTACCACCACAACTGTCTCTCTTCCTCCTGTTCTCTTATTCAAAAACCAAGAACTCTTTCGGAAACCCATCTCCAGGAGCTCCTAATTTCTTCTCACCATCACCTCTGCTCCCATCTTCTGCTTTCCTGGATCTCTTTTGTTTTTTCCTCTTCTACCGAATCCTCTATCTGGTATTTACACCAGGGCGGCCAAGGGACCACATGTATCCAAATTATATGAAATATTTGTCTAAATGTGCATCTTGGGTCTCTGTCTCACTATATTCAATATACTATTATATATAATAGGGCCGATTTCCCCTATACTGAAAATAGCTAGGAGGGAGAAAAACCTCCTTGAATATTGATTCTATTATCTCTAAAGTCCCAGAATGGGGAAGAAATGCAGAAACGTTGATTTTTTTTTTTTTTTTACTTTTCATTTTGAAAAATTTTCAGACTCAGAAGAAAGTTGCAAAACAGCACAGAGTTCCGTTTCTCCTTTGCCGTCATCCCCAAGTGTTAACATCTGGCATAGCCATAGCACAGTGATCACACATTGCCTTTAGTTGTCATGGTTCCTTAGTCTCCTCCAATCAGGGATATTGCCTTAGTCTTTCTTTCTTTTTCTTTCACGACTTTGACACTTTTCAAGCATACTGGCCAGTTATCTTGTAAAATATCCTTTGATTTGGATTTGTCTCATGTTTCCTTGTAAGTAAACTCAGATAATGTGTTTTTGGCAAGAATACCACAAAAGTGTTGCTGTGCTCTTCTCAGCACTTGACATCAGGGGGGTACATGATGTTGACATGTCTCATTACTGGTGAGGTTACTTTTCATCACTTGGTTAAAATGGAGTCTGCCAGATTCTTCCACTGTTAAAATTACTGTTTTTTCCTTTTTAATCAATAAGTAGATTGTGGAGAAATACTTTAAGGCTATGTAAACATCCTCTTTCTCATCATAGATTTACCCTCTGATTTTAGCATCCATAGATGCAAAACTGAGGCAGCCAAACAGTGATTTTCTATTTTCATAATATCTTCTACATTTCTTAATTGGAATTCTACACTACCTCTAGAAAGAAACATCTTTTTCAAAGACTAAACTTTGTTTCAAGCACCAGAGTAGGCATTTCCATGATCTCATTTATGTTTCACGACAACCCTGTGAGGTAGATGTTATCACTTCCATTTTCTAGATGAGAAAACTCACCCTCAGAGACCCTGACTGAGCTGGCCTGGGCTTGGGCTGGGCATTGACATGGTTAAAGTTCCCAAGCGATTTTAATGGGCAGCCAAGACTGAGAACCACCATTCCAGAAAGTTTTACAGAATTGCAGTCCTTTGATTCATGTCTTCAGTGATGAAATTTCTCTAAGAGAGGAGCCTGCATTAGAAATGTGTCTGCTTCAGCATTTCCTGAAGCGTGCTCCTCAGACCACTGGTCCCTGAGTTGGTCCACAAAAAGAGTTGCGGTGTAACCAAATCTTTACCATCTGCCTTCCAATCTCGAAGATTCATAAAGCATTTTGGCATAATTCAAAACTTTGAGAAACCCTATAATAAAGAAATCTCTTTAACCTTGTTTCACACAGACTTTCCTCAAATTATTAAACTGAACAATTTTACCTCTGATAACTATTAGGATCATGTAGGACCCATTCTGCAGCTCATGCTCAGGAAAAGGCTGATATAATTGACGTGACTTCCAACAAAAAAGGATTTGAGAAGGTGAAGACATATTTGTCGTTTTGGCTTATTTAAGTATTCTGATGATTTTATGCTTTGTTGTGTTTTCTAAATAAACAAATGTATATATTAAACTGAGGCAATGTTTGAATTCTGGTACTCATTTTTCATTTGTTCCTCCTACAGAGAAGAGATCTGTTCCATTTTAACTAAGGCAAAGAATGAACTGCTCAAATTTTAGAGACTATTGGATGCTTTAGCACTTCTAAATTCTATTAACTAACTTATCTACCTAATGACATCACCAGCATCTACAGCAAATGCTTGAACAGGCCACATAGAAGGTGCTGGTGATGCCCAGACAGTTCACCTTCCTTCCTGCCTGTGGGATGCTAGCATTCTAGTCAAGAAGACAGACAGACGCTTGGACAATAAATGACAATACATAGTAGCTTCTGGTAAATGCCGAGGGCCCAGAGCACGCGATGCCTTTAGGGAACCATAGCCAGGTTCTCTGCCCTCTCCTACTGCAAATGCCCAGTTTACACCTCTTCTCTATGAGAAGGGCACTAGGAGGTTAGTAAAGGGATCTTAATTTCCTGGAAATCAAAACTACCTTTCTGAAGTAGCATAATTTCTGTTGTTTCCAAAAGATTGTGACTTTCAACAGTTCACGAGATTTCTGGAGAGTGTCCTTATCTGTCTGGCACGCATGCCCTTACTCTGAAGTGCTTGTCCTGATGGGAAGGACAGACTGGCAAGGAGGTGCTGTCACAAAAGGCAATTTTGATTCTGAAAACAAGATTTAGATCCGCTCATTAGGGCCAGTCTAACTTGGAACATAAAATGCTTATTTAATTGCAGCTTATCCACTTTAGATTTAAATGAATGGTTAGTTAAATTTCTTGAGACATCTATTGTAAACTGTGCTCTGTTAATCTTGTACAGACAGAAAGATACTGCCCAAAGTAATTTAATAGAGCTTCCTTTTTCACCTCTAATTTTAATGGCTTATATAAGTGTATTACATTATGGTCTAAGTCACTATTTCTCATCTCATGAATCCCAATTTGGTGGCCACAATTTGTTAGGGTCTTTCAAATATCCTTCTGATGTCCTCATTGACTCCGTGTTTGCTGTCAGTTACATGTCTCTTTGACAGTAAGATGCAGTAATTCTAAACACTTTCATAGGAGCAGATCTCTATTGTTCTTCTCAGAATGTTAAACATTGTCTTTCCTCTTTTTAGATTCTATATCTACTGCTTTCTCTATTACAACCTAACCAATCATAATTATAATATGCGATGCATTGAAGTCTCCACACATCATATATTTTTGTCCTAATTCATCTAAAAGAAAGAAAGAAACATCTCATCCTAAGGGAGTAAGAACTAACTTTCTCACACAAAGTCAGTAATAGTGATTCCCAACAAGTAACAAAGACCACTGAGGTCAATTATTCTATTTAACTTATGGAAGAGAGAGGAACTGGTTAAAAAAAATGAACGTGCGTTGTGCATGGTTATATGTATATAACTAGTTAAAAGCCTGTTATATTAGGCTAATGTAACCCCTACACAGTGGGGAGGAAAGATTTAAATTAATGCGTGGCTGAGACCACCAAATTTTCAGGGTTCAAAGTCCCTTTTGGTTTTAATCCCTAATGGTTGCAGTGACATTTTTAAAAGCAAGAAAGGAAAGAGAGATGAGTCACAGAGTATGGGGAATCGTAGGCTTTATCACCAGAATTCTGAATGTCCATGAACCTCACTTTTGTCATCAGAAAGCAGAAGAAAGTAGAGTTGGATTTGTCATTTGAGGAATTTGTACGAACACAAATGGAAAGCAAAAAAGGCAGTGATAGAAACAAAAGCAAAACTAACCATGGTAACTGCAATTAAGACAGAAAGTGTTTGCAATACTTCACTGGATACTGAGGAAACACAGAGCGTGGTGTGTGAAGCGCCCCTCCCCAAGCCTCATTCGAAAAGACAAGGAATGACGTGCCCACTGACCACAGCATGGGACTCAGGGAGAGGACGGGCTTAGGAGACATAAGAAAGGACCAGGAAGGACTGAGACAAAGATATGGATGTCCATCCGCTCAGTACTCAGAGCAGAGGGGTTTCCCAAAGCTGGCTGATCTTCAGAATCACCTTCAGAGGTTAAAAAAATAAAATACAGATTCGCAAACCTAAACCCAGATACGCCGGCTGGAGTGTTGTGGGAGAGTCTTGGGAATCTGTATTCTAAGGCATTTCATGGCTGATTCAGACGATGAGGCAAATTTGGTAACCACTGCTTTAGAGAATTGTAGCAAGCCTTAGAGAGGAGGGGTTGTCAATTAAACACAAACACATCTACATGGTGTCTATGTAATTAGTTGTATGAACATACATATGGGACTTCCATTCCACCTCTTCCTAACGGAGCTATGAGTCCATCAAGTTTCTCCAATAATGCAAAATGCTAATTGTCAAAATACATATTGTTCTCATCTTCTGCAGTCCAACTCACTCACTTGTTTAAGTCAGCACCCAAACAAAAACGAAACCAACAATGGCATCGTGAATTCGACGATTTTCCCAGTAGTTAACTATTAATCAAATATGATTTGGTTCCCAATATTATTTTTTAATTAAGCTATTTCAACTTAGGGGATGGTATATCATATTTTTTAAAAATAGAAGGTAACCTTGACTATGACAATCACACGGTCTAATGGAAAGAACAGAGACTTTTGGAATAGGGAAGGCTGGATTCAAATCCTGATTCTGCTAGTTATTAGTGACACAAGTTGAGGCAACTTAGCTCTTATTTCTCTGAGCCTCAGTTTTCTTAGTTATAGAGTGGAGCTTAAAATACCAATCTGATATCATCTTTTTGAGAATGAAATATGATGACACATATAAAGTCTCCTCAAATTAGACAAATACACGTCAGCTCCTTCTTCTCTCTCCTTTCTCATCCTTCCCTGCCCAGCCCCACTTTCTCCAGCTTTTGACAATAGGATGTGATACAAAAAAAGTGAAAACAAAAAAGAGAATTTCGAGCAGGCTTGATATACAACAGGGATTAGCAACATTTTTCTGAGAAGGGACAGATAGTAAATATCTTAGGCTTTGCAGTCATGTGGTCTGTCGCTGTAGCGAGAAAGCAGCCATGGGCCAAAAGTACATGAAAGAGCATGGCTGTGTTTCAATAAAACTTTGTTTGGAAAACAAACAAACAGCAAACTGGATCTGTCCTGCCTGATAATGCAGGAAGACTTTTTAGAAATCCATAAGTTGGTGCAGGCACGATGCAATGGGGACTCATAGTCAGAAAAAAAATGGGTTCAAAATCCCTCTTTACCAGCAACCAACTGGATGACTTTGCACAAGTCATTTCACCTTTCTGAGCTTAGTTTTCTCATCTGTAAAGATAAAGGAGTTGGGCCACAGAATCTCTGAGGGAGCTGCCATCTCTTAAAGTCTATGATGCTTCGGGAGACTGCAGTCTCCTGGAGAGAATCACCAATAGATTGTCACCCAAGTTTCAGCATTTGATTTGTTTGTTTTTTCATGGTTGATCAATGAATCATAAAGAACAACAGAAGCTTTGGGGTCATAAGTATGATTCATTTGATGAAAAGGGGAAAAGATAGCATTTGGTCAAAATAAATGTTATTTTCTTCACAGACACAAAGAAGCAATCAGAACAGTTATTAAACTGTAAATGTCCTGTGTAATTTCATACAGTTCAAAGTCAGCCTGCGATGTCAGCGGCTGACGACCTGAAAATTGAAAGTCTTACTTTTTCAAGGTGAGCAGTTCCCTCACTCTAAATGTGACATATTAATTAGAGAGTGAAAGAAATCGATCAAAATTGTTTTTCCAAAAGGAAACCATTGTGGCAGTGTGTTTATACTGAAGGAATAAGGGTGCTATGTCTTGCAAGTGAAATGCTAATACATACCAGAAAATAAATAATATACTGTTTTAAAACATGATACAATGAAAGAAAAAGAGTGTTGAAGTAGAAATTCTAAGAGCTGACTTCTAATTCTGGCTCTGCTACTAGCTAGCTTAGCCGAGCCACTTCCCTCTCTTGAGTCAATTCAGGCCTTCATAGAAAATATCATAATAGCTATTATTTATTGAGCCCTTACTAAGTACCAGACACCTTTTGGTGTATTATTTCCATTAATCCTCACCAAAATCTCATGAGGAAAGTTCTAATGCTATTGCTGTTTTCTAGACGAAGAAACTGAGGCACAGAGAGGTTAAGTAATTTGTCCACAGTGTGTTCTGGAAGCCATATTTGAACATAGTTACTATGTTGCATCCTAGAACATGGTTTTCATGTGTCGTTTCCCAGCTCAGAGACCTGGATCCCCATGTCCTGGTGAGTTAGCATTCTCCCCAGCAGGCACTCAAGCTCCCATCCCAGCCTGTTTCTCCACTCTCCTTCATCTGAACCCTCCCTTTAGTCAAAAATCTCTTCCCACCTGGCTCTGGGAAGAGCCACCTGCATTCGCCTTCACACCTTTGTTCTTCTGGACTCCCCATTTATAAAGCTCTCTCCCATCCTCCCTTCCCATTCATGTTCTCCCGTTTTTCAGGGTCCTGGCCCAGTCCCGCCTCTTCTGGAAGCAAGCACAGTGGGAAAAGCATGGGTGGCAGTTATGTGAATGGGCCTCGTCCTGGCTTTGTCACAAACTGAGTGGGAACTGGGAAATGTCATTTAATCTCTCTGGGTCTCAATTTCTTGATCAACTGAGTGTTGGACTCAATTTGAAATTTTCAAACTTGTTAACTATTATTCATTTAAGGCGTAGACCCCTTCCTCTAATTCACGCCTTAGATCACCAATTCCCAGCCCAACAATGATGCAGCTGCCCTGCTCGAAATAGAGGTGGGTGGCCTGACGCCAGCTCTCCCTCTCCTCCACCTTGGCAGTTCCGGAGGCACTGGAGGGATCTGCAAAACAAAGCAGAAAGACATCAGACTAACTGCAGTCATTCATGCACAACCTCCACAATTTTTTATCACATTGGCACAAGTCACACTCTGTCATTTACTTAAATGTTCTATGAATCAAAGCAGCATTTTTACTTAAATAAGTTCATTCTAAAAGGAAACTTTATAACACCACTGTAAATGGAAAAACAGTATTACCTTCTGTAAATAGAAAGTAACATACATATAAAAACATCATATATACATTATTTATGTACACGTATTATACACATATACATTATACACACAGTAAATACACTTTACATACATATATATAAACTACACATACTACACACCACACTGAAAACAAAACATCATTAAATTATTAACTTCTAGTGAGATATTCACCTGCCAAAACGTGCAGCCTACCCTCTGTGTGTGTGTTAAACAGCGTGTGGAACCCATGCATAGGGGTTCTCGCACTGAGGAGTGAGAGATTGGGGTATTTATACACCAACTCCTGCCAGTCGCTGACTGTGGGCTGCTGCTGCTTCTGGGTGGTATTTATTCCCTGGCACGGCTGGCTTTCCTCAGCAATGATAAAAGCCCCCAGGCAAAGAGATGCAGAGACTGGCAGCTGGAAGTCAGCTGGAGCTCGCTGACGTAGAGAGGCTGGGGGATGGAGCAGGGCACCCAAGGCATCTGCAACAGCTCCATTTCCCCTGAGGAAAAGGGGAAAGACAGCTGCCTTCCATGATTGCTGAGGTTTCTGCTGACGTTTAAGTCCTGCCCTGGTCGTGATGTGGTTCTCGCCTATGAAACACTGAAAACACTCTGCTCTCTCATTCCTGATTCCTTTTCGCCAAAAAAATACCTATTCCAGGTGTAAGGATATTTATACAATTAGAAAATAGTTTTGCTGAAAAATCCACATAATTTTCCATGTTATCTACTGAAAAACAGTTGTCACCATACTTTGGAGTGCAAAAAAGTCACAAGATCATTAATTCGGCTTAAATAAATGAATGACTTCTCTTTGAATTTCGGCATCATTCAACCATGAAATCCTAGACAACTTCCAGAAAGCTGTGGCCCAGAACACCCAAACCCACTCAGAACACTATTTATAAGAGTGCCCTGTGTGCAGTAGTCTTTACAGGCTTTTTTTTTTTACTTCTTAAATGTTCTCTGGCCTGTGTAGATGGCATTTATACAATTCAGAGAAAGACGTCTCACCAGGATTCGTCAGCAAGCGAGTCCTCTGATGCAGCTTCTGTGATCCAGTTAAAAATAGGAAAGAGGATATTTTGCATAAGTCATCACCATTGTGCAGTATCGGAGAACTGGCCACTTTTTTTGGTTTCTACATCCTGTTACTTTATCTAAAAATAGATGAAAACGCTGTCCCTAAAGTTTTGGACAAGACCTGTGCTTCTGTGACCTAGGCTCCTGGTCCTTCCTTTCATCCTTCCTTCCTTTGCTGACTTCCCTTCACCCCTGCCATGTACAGCCCCAACACGCAGCCTGGGGCTTGGGGCTCTGCCTTTCTTCCCCCTCCCAGGGCTGCAGACTCCAGGGCCTATGGGGGTCAGGAGATGATATGAGTTAGTGACGCCAGCCGGGTGGACAGGGCACACCAGCCTGCACAGGCCCCATCTGAACAGAGGGCAGCTCTGACTCAGTTTCTCACAGATCAACTGACTTTTCCCAGAGCGGCCAGACATAAAAAGCAGATCTTTATGGGGACTCACCTACTCTTTCAATGTTAGAAATGAACTCATACATTAACTTAAAAAAATAGAGTAGAGGTCAAACCATGAACTTGCCGTTTGTGGCCTCTGCTCCACACATTCTCCTTCGGGAAACGTGTGTGTTACCAGTTAAAAAGTGGGGTTCTATAAAATCTATGTGCTTAGGTCTAAAGGCTCCCACTTTTCCACTTCTTGATTTCTAATTGGAAAGGGCACAGGATTATGAGAGGAGTCCTGGATTCTGATTTTGACTGTGCCTTTTTCTAGTCATAGAATTTTGGTTGAGTATCTGTCTGGACCTCAGTTCCCCCATATGTAAAACATGGCGCTTGGAGACAACGACTTTGAGAGCCCTACCAAGCTCCAGTGCCCGTGGGTCTGATAGATCTCCGTCCTCAGCCCCTCTTTCTTGCCCATCTTAATCTCAGAGATCAATTCCCCACCACAATCGGTGACCCAAATATTTTCCAGATTTTCTCAGTTTAAGAGTCAGCTTTATCTGCAACTCTGCTTCTATCCAACACCCAACCGATTCTGTTGCTGCAGCACCCCTTAAATCTGGTTCTTCTCCAGTGTTGACTTCCACCATCACTTCCTTACCAAACCACTGCAGTTGCTTCCATCCCCACTCCAGCTTCCCCATCACCCCCCAGCTCTAGAACTCAGGGGAGGAAGAAATCTCTATCTTTTTTCTCCTATCCAAAAGTACAGAAAGCATTGTCACCCAAGAAAGAAACTGAGCAAAATCCCATTTATCTTTGGGGAGTTGAACCTTGGAGGCGGGACACAATTCTAAAAAGTCAAACTTCTCACCTTTATCTAGTTCTCCAGCCGCTGAATGTGTTAGTTTCCGAGGGCTGCTGTAACACATTCCCACAGACTGGGGTGCTTTAAAATAACCAAAGTTTATGCCCTCACAGTTCTAGAGGCTGGAAGCTGGATTCACGGTATTGGCAGAGCCATGCTCCCCAAAGGGAAGACTCTTCTCTTGTCTCCTCTACCATCTGGTGGTGGTTGGCAATCCTTCACATCCCTTGGCTACGGCAGCATCACTCCAATTTCTGCCTCTGTCTTCACACAACAATCTTCCTTCTGTGTTCAATATTCCCTCTTCTTACAGAACAGTAGTCATCGGATTAGGGCCCACCCTAACCTGGTAAGACTTCATCTCAATTTGATTATATTTGCAAAAACCCTATTTCCAAATAAGGTCACATTCATGAGTACTGGGGATTAGGACGTGAACATGTTTTTGTGGGAACACAATTCTACCCAGTATAGTAAACGACCAGCAGACTTTCCTGTACAAGAATTATCCCTCTGTACACTATGCAGAACCAATCTTTAGAAATATCTTTTACTGGGTCATAGCATAGCTGCACTGTGAGGATGAGCTTCACACATCCTCTAGTTCACTTTAGCTCTAAATGCGGGCATAAGAAGGGCAGGAGAAATCAAAACTGGATTTTTGATGCATAGTCAGAGGGAAGTTGTTCTAAGGAACTTGGAATTTTTCCTTAGCCACAATGATGGTCTGCTACGTAGAGGCTCGTTGAGGATTGAAGAAAGGATCTAGATGAAAGATCTCAGCAATATACTGAGCTGAGCCATGAGAGGCCTTATAAAGGAGAGACACCAAATGTGGAAATCCATACAGGATTTATGGGAAGGCAAGGAATGGTGAAGGACCCCAACTGGGGAACAAGGACAAGCCTACCCGCACTGGCTGCCAGTGGCAAGTGTGTGGCAGACAGTTCTGCCAGCAGATGTGAAAATCTACCTTGAAAAGAAAAGACAAGGTGATCCTGAACCAGCGTTAGTGGGCCCCATCTGAGTGTTTCTTAAATGTGTTACAAGTTTACAGCTGAGCAAGAGACTATGGTCAAGACACGCTTTATGGGTGGAGCAAGATGGATTTTAAGAATGGATCAGATAGATCCTTCTTCATTAAAGTGATGAAAACCGTGTCAGGAGCCTTAAAAACACAAACGGACCAGTCTAATAAAAATGATGCAATAAAATGTGCCCTGTGATTCTTGTGCCTAAATTTTCTTGACGTGGTGTTCAGATATCCTTCAGTATTGAGGGTGAGACTGCTGGCAGTCTGACCATGACAGTGACCGGCAGGGGCTAGAGTGAAAGCTGGAGAGCCAGACATTATTCTGAGAGCCAAATGCTTCTCTCAAAGGCTCTTTCCAGGGCTGGCATACAACCTGCGTGGAGAAAACAGTTCTGAAAAGAGTCAATGAAAACAGCTGACAAGGAAACTTATTTTTTTGGCAAAGAAGTTTTAGAGAAATTTTATATTTCTAGTTGAAAAAAATGCCATAATGTGTTTAAGTGCATTTTTAAAGTTAATTTCTGAGACGATAGTGTTCCCTTAGTGTAAGACATTCCGTATCAGGACAAGATGTAAACGTGGCTGGGAATTGACTGAGGTTGGGCAATGCCTGGCAACTAGACGCAGGTTGGGTAAGGCTTAATGAAGAAGTGAGTTGCCTCCTGGTATTGTTGCCATGGAAACAAGCCACTAAGTGGAACAGAACCATCTTGAGTGCATACATCGTATAAAGGGAAGGGACTGGAGACATGCTAGATGGCCAGGCATTCTCAGGGACAGTGGAGGTGGTCTTGGCATTAGCTCTCTGGCACTAGAAAGAAAGTCAAAAGCTGTCAAAAGCCGCCAAAAAGGGGAATAAAATTCAAAGCTTTTTGGGTATTTTGAATTTGGCCTTATTCATTTGTCATTCATTTGTTGGTTCAGTCCATCGACCACTGCCTGATCGCCTTCTGTGCACCGGGCCCTGCGCTAGGCAGTGGGGCTACAGAAAGGAAGGGGACGTAGCTCCAGGTCTCGAGGAGCCTGCTGTCCCTAATGGCTCTCTAGAGAAGCAAGACCCAAACAAAGTCCTCATGTCTCACTCCTGGGAGTCAAACCTTCCTTTGCCCTGCAGGTCTGGCCCTGTTCTGGGGTGCCTGCCAGGTTTCCTTCCTGCCAAGTGGCATCCTTGCCACCCTACCTAGGATGCCAACTCCTTCAGAACTGGTCTTCTTGGCCTCCAAGCCCATCCCTATGGCAGGTCCTTGCACCTGCTGTCTGCCTCCTCTGCCCAGACATCCGTGTCCTTGTTCTGACCTCCCAGGGCCTCCTGCTGGGCTTTCTCAGCCCTTGCCTGGAGTCCAATTCATCTCACCCTCCTGTTCCTCCCGGCCCAGCAGTCCTGGCCTCGGCCTCACATGCCTCTTCCCGGCTCCAGCTTTTGCCTGTGACCCTCAACACGGATGAGACAGTGACTGACAGCAAATGCTCACATCATAAGCTGTTCCCCAACCCCATTCCTCTGCATGTCAGGGAACAAAACCTCCAGCTCCCACCAGTGGGAGCCAGCAACACCTCCTCCTTCTCTGTTGCCACTGCTAAACTTCCTGTTCACATCCCAGTTATTTTCTCCATTTCTTGAAACCCTCCCCTCAGAAGTGCCCTTCTGTTAATACTGTGATCTCACCAATCTTTTTTTAAATCCCCATGACCTTTACAATCTCTCTCAGTCTGAATCTTCTTTTTTTTACTACAAAGCAACTTTCCAGAGTAAATAGCTTTTTGAGCAAGACATTGATATTATAATCACATTCTACTTATCATACATGTATTGTTTTGTTGTTCACAAGCTTCATTGCATTTGGTTCTTCTGACAGTGCAGTAAAGTAAGCAGAGTATGTATTATTTCCACTTCACAGATCAAGAAATTGAGGTTCAAAGAGGTTGCACAACTTTCCCCAGGCCACACGCTGAGAAGTGAGCTATCTTCTCGCTGTAAGCCTCAGGCTCCTGCCTTTGTCCTGTTCCGCCAGCGCTGGAGGCACTGCCCTGTGGGGTCTGAGTCTGCCGCACCCCGCCTCACTCTTATTCTTGAGTGCTTCCTTCCCAGTGTTAAGCCAGTGTCCTCCACAGAATTTCATTAAACAGAAACACCAATTCATGCCTTCATTTTCCCCTTCCCCGTTAGATCCAGTGGCATAATTGTAGATTCTAGGATTCTATAACTAAGATTCAGGAAGCTCCGTTTTTCCTCTGTTGACTACAAAAATAGAAAAAGAAAAAAACCAAACCAAACCAGAAAAAAAAAACACACCAAACAAAAAACCACAACAAGAAAATCCTTTGTTCAGGAACTCTTCGAATCCCAGCCCTGCCTGCGTAGCGCCTGCGCCTGTACTCCCGAGAATCCCAGTAATTTTTAGACCCCTCTCCCTGTAACGTTTTTATTACCAGCTCCCCGAAGCTGTGTCTACATCTCCTGCATGTACTGTAAACCTCTCTCCCTCTCAGCAGACCTGTGCAGAGCCAGTAAATATCGATTGGCGGGGGTGCACCACATTCTTTCAGAAAGGAGAAAGCAAGCCGTCTTGTTACTGGAATTACCAAGACAAGAGAATTATGTACAGTGAGATTGGCCATAAGGTGTCAAGCAATTCAGAGTATTGTTAACCACTAAGGAAAAGAACACAGAACTTGGGGAGGGAGTGGAGTGGAGAATAAATAACCCCCAAGATGTCTGTCTGCAGGGCTGGGAGAGCAATCTAGAAAGCTGCTGGCTTGGGAACCAGAGGAGAAACAGGCTGGAGTCGGCCCTGAGCCCTGTCTGCTGCCTGGGCCGCTCATTCAGCCTGAGAGCCCGCGCAGCATACCCAGTCGGAATCTCCTGGGTGACAAACGGGATGGGCACAAATGCAGGGTGTGTGGGAGGCTGCACTGACTGGCTTTCTCTCCTGCAGTCCCATTCCAGGGGCCCCGAGTGACTCAGGGAAATGACACTGGCTGGAAAACTTGCAGTGGCCGTCAGTGACCTATCGCTCTCTCGCTCCAGCTCTGTGCCTCTTGCTTCATGGGCACCGTCTCATCTGAACCTCACAACGAACTTCTGACTATGGTGCTATTGCCCCCATTTACTGAGGAGGAGCCTGAGGCTCAGAGTGGTTAAGTCTCCTGTCCATGGTCTCCCAGATGGTGAACACTGCTTTTTTGATGCCAAAACCTGTGCCCTTAACCCACTCAAAAAATCGCGCTCTCTTACCTGTATCTGGCATCTGATAGGTTTGAAAGCAATTGCATGACTTTATCTTATGTGTGCCCAGGAACCCAGCCAGAGCACGCCAAACTTATCTACTAGGCCCCTGGGGCTGGCCTGTCATGTGTTTCTTCAACAAGCTTTTTCTGACTTCCTACTATGTGCCATGTACCATGTTAGACACTTGGGAACGCAATGAAGTTACCCATGAAGGTGCAGGTTATGATGAGGGATAAGAAGAAAGCAAAAGATCTGGCTCTTGACCATGGGGAGAGTCTACTGGGAAGACAACCCCAGCATGTGCAAAATAATCACTGTGACAAACACAAGGGTTCTTCCTGGGTGTGGTGCTGACTGTAACCGCAATGTGGCATGAGAATTTCAGGACCTGGAGGAAGTTTCAGGAGGGAGGGCAGAGGAAAGCGGGGGTAAAGATGATTGAGAAGGGGTTGTTGGAGATACAGGGGGATCTTTGATTGGCATCCTCCCTCTCTGCTCCCAAAGCCACTGCTGCAGTCCTTACCACACTGTGTGCAATCACTGGTTTCCTTGCCTGTCTAACCCCAGGGACTTTGAGCTGGCCCTTCATTGTTCTATCCCTGGCACCTAACTCAGTACCTGGCACATGTCACCAAAAGACACCACAGCCTTCTGCAGTGAGAGGACTGAATGCTTTCTCTCCTATTTTATGGCTCAAGCCACAGGGCAGAGCTTTGGACCACGAGTCCAGAGGCGGGCATTCCAGTCTACCCTTCCGGTACTGTCGAGTGTGACCTTGGTTTCTTCCCCATTCTCTGTTCCTCATTTTCCCTACTTGAATAAAAGACCTGCCTGAGCTCCTTGTTGGTGAGATTTAGCAAAAAGAACCTCTCTTTCTCTCTCCCACCAGATACTTCTGCCTTCATTGCCTTATTCATGCTTCCAGGTCCTCGCCCTCGCCATCCACAGCCGCACACACCGTTCTCTGCAGGAAGAATTTTCCTGCCCTCCTTTGCCTGGTTATCCCCTACTCATTCTTCAGGTCTCAGCTCATACATCACCTCCTCTGGGAAGCCCTCCCTGACCATTGCCCAAATCTTCAAGTCTTTTCTCTCAGCTTCTTGTTTCCTTGTATCCCTCTTCTTTGTAACACTTGAAGCAGTTATAAATTTAGGTTGGCTTATGATTATCTGATCGATGCCTGTTTTTCCCAGGATGGCAGGGACCATATCTGCTTTTGTTCACAATTTCATCTCTGGTGCCAATACCTGGCACATAATAAACATTCAATAAATACTAGTAGCTCAAGGGCATGAGCTAGTAGTAAATAGTGGAGCCAGGACTGGAACCCAGGGCAAGACGGCCTCTGGGCCTCCATTTCCTCCTCTCTCTTATGTGGGGCTAAGGCTGTTCTAGCCTCCACTCTCCCTGAGGCTCTCATTTCCTGTTGGAAAGACGTGCATCTGATCCATGTTTGAATGTAGTGAAGACTGCATCCAGCAAACAACTCTCTCTTTCTATTCCAATACAAGTTTTGAGGCATAAACACCCACACTTTAAGTTCAGTTACTTGTGAAAATAAAATTTCAAAACATTTATGACTTTAGAAGAATTTGTTGCAGAAATGTTTTAATTCTGTTTATTGTTGACATCTCATTCTCCAATAATTAATTCAAATAATATATTTTATGAGACTGAAAAACGTACGTTTAGTTGGCTCATGAAAAATTTGAAAAGAAAACAGCAAGGTCTGTTTCTTTAAATTACTGGGGCAAGACAAAGTGCTTCCCACACCCCGGTGACTCAGAACATAATCACTTTTAAATCTGGGAACCAAGAAACACAAATAGGAAGATGAGAGTCAGCCAGTCAGTCACTGTGGGACCTCTTCTGCAGAAAGGTTTGTTTTGTCTTTCAGTTTTAGTTTTGTAAGTATACCGTGGAGCAACAATGGCCATAAACTGTGACTCGGAAAGTTCCTAAGGTGGCAATAGGTGGCTTCACTTTTCCTCAGTGTAGAACAATAAAGGAGTCAAGCTCAGAGAAATAACCACGGCTAATGCGGATCGAGGGCTTCCTTGTGCTCAGCACAGTGTTCAGTGTCTATGCCTCATCCCATTTAATTCTCCCCCAAACCCTAGAGGCAAGCATTATTATTCCCCCATTTACAGATGGGGCATACGAGGCAGGGAGAATAAGCAATTTGCCTAAATTACACAGGTGATCACAGAGGCAAGTTTGAACCCAGTCAATTTGATTCCAGAGCTCTGGTTCCTGGGCGCTTCCCAGCACAGCCAGCCACGCACTTCCTGGGGAAGATGAGGATGTGGAGGCCTCAGAGCTATGACTTTCAGGAGTCACATAAGCCAATGGTGGAGAGCTGGCACTGACTGGGGGTGTCCGGTGTCCATCCCACTCTTCGTCATGAGAGGTGTCCCATGGCAAGAGGTACTGATGGATGTGAGAAAGCCCAGGAATAGCAGTGCCAGACTGACACTGCTTCAAGTTCATTTCCCCTATGGCTGGAGGGGCCGGCCACAACTGGGCTCCCGCTGGTCCCTGGCACTTGCTCTGCAGCAGAGTGACCCCCACACCTGGAAAAGCAGCCCACTCAGAGGCGGCTGGCACCGTGAGTCATTCCCACCCACCACTCGCCAGCCTGCGATTCCCACCTGTGCTCCTGACTTCAGGTTCAAGGGGGGAAAACAACAAATCTGGATTCAATTCTCTTAAATAAAATGCATAAAAGAAAGATAACCCAACCTTTGGGCTACTCCAGGAGAAATGTCTTTACCCGAATGCTAGATTTCTTAGAATGAATCTAATTCCATGAGAACAGCCATCAGTTTCAGAAAATCCCATCTGAGCTCCTCCTGTGTTATGGATTGCTGGTTGGAGAAAGAGCCCAGCAAGGCTGTAGAGATGAGACGATGCACTTTCTTGGGTGGTTCAGAAACTGTTTACTAGAAGGCTTAATACACCCTGGAAAACCCCTTCCAGGTCATTCTGTGACAACATCTGGGGTCTGAGAAGTTACAATTAATGTACCTCTCTGTGCCTCAGTTTCACGATGTATAAAATGGGGGTAATCACAGTCCTCACCTAGATAATAACATCTGTCTCATGGGGCTGCAGAGAGAATTAAATGACAGTGTCTATACAGAGTCGAGTACTGGTCTGGACACCTAAGAAGGGCCTAGTAAATGTTGTATTAATAATCTATTGAGCACATTTATAGGATTCAGTAAGGAAAATGCCGAAGGTCCTGTGTTCTTGTGGAGACTACTATTCTAAGGTAAAAAGCAACACTTGAAAAAGCCCTGCTAATGCTCCTTACTGCGAAAGCTTACGCAAGCGCCGCAGGCCCACAGAGCCGCGGCAGCCGGTGCCCGGGGCACCTCCACGGCTGATGACCCCGGCGGAGCCGACCTGTGCTTTTGTTGTACTGTTCCCCTTTCCAAAATGTATTTCTTTCTCTCCTCTGCCAGGCATATCTTCATCAAACAGGATTTTAAATCCTTTTTCTTTAGAAAGACTTTCCACTTTCAGACGTTTTCCTCTAAGTCCCCTCAGCCATGATACATTAATTTCAATTCAGCAAGCCCATTGTGAAGCTCTATCCTGGGTAAGTCACGGTGCTGGGCTCGTTTGGGGCACGGCTGTTAAGAAACTCTCCCTGACCCCAAGGAACGGACAATTACAACGCTGTTGCAAATATTTTGCATAATAAGTACGACAGTTATTTTATCATGTTAGATTATTGTACAGGCTGCAACACACCCCTGACACACTGCAGACAGCTCCCGAGACAAATGCAGTCCTGACCCCTAAACGCAAACAATGATTTGTTGTCGTGTTAATTTTCATTTGTAAATTATTTCTCTCTCCCTTCACCATCGTCATCTTCTTCTTCTAGTTCCCATATTAATTCATGGAGCACTTCTCTGTGCCACTCACTGTGCATTTGAGGGACAGTGGCAGCCAAAATGAAGGGGTTTGGTTCCGTGTTGCACAAATAGTAGGTATTTAATAAATGATAGATCTACAGGTTTGTTTTTTTTTTTAACTTGTCCACAGATATTCTCCAAAAAGACAAAAAGAAATCTTAATTAATCTATCTGGGGGCTGGGTGGTAGGCAGATGGGAAAGAAGGCAAAGAGGAGGGTGAAAGCTGGTGTGGGGGAGGGGCAACGAGAAGCGGACAATCTGACCTTCCGCTGGTGGACAGCCAGGGGCTTCACAGCATCATCTCAATCCTTTCAGCTCTGCTGTGCAGAGGAGGTATTGTTCATTATTCCACCTCACCCATGAGAAACTGAGGCTGGGGAAGGTTAGGTATCTTGCTCAAACAGTTGAAATCCAGCTTTTGTGACTTTAAAGCTTGTGACAGGATCTCTCACAGGATGCTGCCTCCTGTACGGAGGGCAGGCAGAGGGCGGAGAAAGCGCTGAGAGAAGAGGATCCTGGCTGTAGCTGGCAGACGCTGACATTGGAACCTGTTGGACCTGCAGGGGACACTTGAGAGCCAGGCTCCGGCCAGCCCCCATGTTTCAGTTTGTGCCCCTACTCAAACTGCTCGAGTGGCACTAGGCCTTCGGCCACCATGCCCACCGACCTCGGAGCTGACTCCAGGCTATGCTCTCGCCCTGTGCTTGCTCTCTCTCCGTCCCTCCAGTCTTGGCTTCCATGCTCCTGTAGCTGCCAAGGGAGCTGGCCCTTCCAAGCCTGGTGAGCTTCCCTACAGAAAGAGAAGAAGAGTCAAGACTTTGGCAGTCTCTGTGTAGCACATAGCTTGTTAATTCATCATGTCGCCATCAGCCCAGTAATCCTGGCTGGTGTGAGCTGACCACACAGCATGGGCTTTTCAACCCTCCTGATGCCCTCAGGTATTAGCTAGATAGAGCTATTATCCTCACCTTATAAATGGAGAAACTGAGGCTTAGTAAGACCAATTAAACTGTGAAATGAAAAGGAGCTCAGCTTCATTAGCACTCAGGAAAATGCAAATTAAGACTCCAACAAAATACCTTTTCCATGAATCAGATTAGCAAAATTAATAAATTGGGCAATATCTAATACCGGCAATCATGTGGAGCAACGGAAATTCTTACCTTCTGTTATTAAGAGCATACCATCACTTTGGAGAACAATTGGCTCACATCTCAGTACAGGGAGAATACACACACCATAGGACCTGGCAGACCCGCTTCTCCATACTGAAGGCACGCCCCCAGAGAAACCCTCACAGTGTACACATGGAAAAACGCTTACAGCAGCACTGTCTGTGATAGCAAGATGATGGAGACAGCCTGAACATCTCTCAACAGGAAAATGGATAAATAGATTGTAGCATGGTTATACAGTGGAATCCAACGTAGCAACAAAATGGATAACTGGAGCTAGACCTAGCAAAACAAATAACTCCCAAACACGTTGACTGCAAAAAAGCAGGAATCAAAACAAGACATACTTAAAAAACCCGATACATACTGTATAATGCTTTTATGACATTTGACCACACACAAAATAATGCTTGGAGATATGTACACCTATAGCAAAGGTATAAAAGATGTGCATGGGAATAAAACACCAGTTGCAGGACACTGGTTACCTTGGGGAGAAGGGGACATGAAGGGGGAGAGGAGCACAGGGCACTTCAACTGTACTGGTAAAGTTTTATTTCTTAAACAGGATGATAGGTGTATAGGTGTGATTCTGTTAATTTTTTTTTGCTTTTTATATGTTTCGATAAGCTCATAACATATTTTAATTTAAAAAATTGCTCAATGCCTCACAGCTAGTAAAGAGAAGTTTAGAGCCCATACTTTTTGCTTCCCAGTACATCAGGCTGCCCACTGGAGGGAGCAGGCAAAGGGAGGTGAGTATGCAGAAGGAATACTGCTCATTCCCTCCATTCTTCGTACAGACCTAGAGAACGCAACTGTTTAGTGACAAAGGGACCTTACTTTGTATACCGTGGGAATTCTGAAAACCATGGTGGTAATTATTGATAGCTTGAATCATGCTTTCCCATTGCCTTGTATTATTACTCAAAACTGTGCTTCTGTGCAAATATTTGAGACAAACCCTAATGAAAGCAACACAGGGATCCCCACATTCATTTCAAATCACTTTTTCCATGTAGAATCCTATAGGAATTTCATTTTCCCAAATAGGTCTATCAAAGAGATAATGAATCTGTGCTCTTCATTTAAAGTGCCCTTACACTAAAATACTCCACAGCACTCGTCCCTATTTTGCTTTTCTCTTTTTGCACGTTTAAAAACGTATCCTTTAATAAACATGGTTTTCTCCATGGAGGTTATTTGGAGAACTCCCAGTTACACACTTGGCACCAACATACGTGGAGTTGGTTGCACCCAGTCATTTCCAGAGAAAGTTCTTAACAGGTCAGAATTTTGACTTGCTTCAGATGCTGCTTGCATCTCCAACCCCTGTGAGACCACGTATTCCTGCATTTAAGCACGAGATCCTACGCTCGATCAGTGGTCATGCAGGGATCATAAAGAAGCTGAGTTACTTCAATGTTGTCATTCCATGTAGCCACTTGGAGTTTTTATTTGTGTTTAAAATTTAAGACACCGCGTGTGAACTGCAAAGTGTAATATTTTTGCTGGGAAGTACAACTTTTACTCATACAAGATATCTTTTACTGAGTTTGAATTTTTTATTTCATTCGTCACTATTTTCTTGAGAGTTCTCATTAACTTTGTATCCATTTAAGAACTTCACAGGAACTCCTTCACTTCCTCCTTTATTTAAAAATTAATAAACATCTGTTGAATGCCCATCAATTGCCAGTCACTCTGGTAGATGCCGGGGAAACGACAGTGAACCAGACAGGCCCTGCCCTGAATGAGCTTTCAGTTTGCTGGAGGAGGCAGACAAGTGAAGCAGGTAATTATAATGCAATGAGATATGGTGCTGTGATGGGCACATGCTGGGCTCTGCTCTGGAGGAGCGTAAGAGAGGGACCTAGTCTTGTCATGTTGGATTTGGGAAAGCCTCTGAGAGGGGATGATATTTAGGCTGAATATTAAAGGATGAATAGGAAGTGGCTGCTAGATAAGAAAGCAATTTAATTATTTCTTTTCAGAGGATTCAGTCATCTTATTGTTGAGTTTCTATTATCAACCAAAGTGGAGGAGAAAAATAATAAGATATTTTAAGGTATCTCTTACTTGAGAAAAAAGACCTGTGTTTCTTCTTCAGATGTAGTTCACTGTCCTTTTCTCTGAGTGTTCAAAACAAATTACAAGTGAGTAAACTGGATTCCTACCACCCTTTGTCAAAGGTGCGAAACACCCCTGATCTGAGTAAGTCAGGGGCAGGTGCACCTGCAATGAGAGCATAATTGCCCTGATTTTACTCCACAGTTTATTTATTTTTTTTTTTTGAGGAAGATTAGCCCTGAGCTAACATCTCTGCCAATCCTCCTCTTTTTGCTGAGGAAGACCGGCCCTGAGCTAACATCTGTGCCCATCTTTCTCTTCTTTATACGTGGGATGCCTCCACAGCATGGCTTGCCAGGTGGTGCCATGTCCACACCCAGGATCTGAACCAGTGAACCCTGGACCACCAAAGCAGAACATGCGCACTTAACTGCTGTACCACCGAGCTGGACCCCACATTTTTCTTTTAAAGGTATGCTTTTTGGTGAGGAAGATTGGCCCTGAGCTAACATTTGTTGCCAATCTTCCTCTCTTTTTTTCTCTCCCCAAAGCCCCAGTATGTAGTTGTATATCCTAGTTGTGAGTCCTTCTAGTTCTTCTGTGTGGGATGCCACCACAGCATGGCTTGATGAGCTACATGGAGGTCTGAGCCCAGCATCCAAACTGGCGAACCCTGGGCCACCGAAGTGGAGCCTACAAACTTAACTGCTATGCCACCAGGCTGGCCCCTCACTCCATGTCTTTAAATCCCTGTTTACCTGGTTACATAGGAGAAGAACTATAATCTCAATCACAGTCCAGATCAGGAAGCGGAGGGGAGGGAAGGTACCACAGCAGCATCTTTCAGCCATGCTGATTCCATTTCATTCCCTCAGACCCTGCGTTCATCAGCGTGATTGGATAATTTGCCCTGGAGTTACTCTAAGGTTGAGCACCCAATTTGATTACATGGGGTTTGCTGAGGGACCTGATTCCCAGGAGCTGCTGAAGCAGATGTCACAAAGGAAATTATGCTTTTGAATCAAAAACCAACCTCCTAGAGTCCCAATCCTACTCGGGGGGAGAAGACACACATAACTCAGATAACAAGATATAAAATGAAGATCTAAATATTTATTAATTACAATGATCTAAATGTTTATGAATTACAATAGAATGTAAAATCAGTTAGCTATTTTTAAAGACATGTAGCCCTTAAAAAAAAAGGAAGTGATTTTTAAAAATTCGAAGTAAGAAATCTAGTACATGCCAAGATGACATTTTAAAGTATCATCAATGAATTTTCACACAGCCTTTCCATCACAATAATATTCATTTATATCTTCAATCTTACACAGCAACAAAGTCACAGTGAGAAAGACAGCAATTGCTTCTGAAAGGAAATCAAAGAGGCCTAGAGCGATGATTCTTTCAAAAGGATCTTGGGGAGTTGAAATAAGGTCTGCTTCTCCACGGGCTGACGATATACAGCTGGGATGGGAACAGCAGCATCCTTTTCTCTGATTTTACCTTTGAACACAACAAAAGGAACTCAGCGTTAACATTCTCCCTCACAAAGAGATGCCGAACTCAAGCCTAACCTCCAAGAAATGCTATAATCAAAGTAAACACTTATCCCACTCCTACCAATGCTGTTAATAGCATGTTATAGCATTCAATAGAATTTCTTCCTCTTGCTAATCTTCCTCTGAATTTTTAATACGACCTTCCTGGATTGGAAGAATAATTCCAATAGTCAGGAAATAACAAAAAAGCTGAAACTTTTGGCTCTGTAGCATTGATAAAGACTTAGAACATTCAATAATGAAAGAGAGCAGAGCACGGAATACATAGGGCCTCATTTTTCAAGTCACGGGGTTTATGCAGGGAAGCACAGGTTATCACAATGTGAAAATGGGCAGTGCCTTACTGGGTATGTATAAAACTAGTCTTCTGACAAACAGCATCCCTAAGGAACACAAACACTTATCCCCATCCACCAAGTCAACCTCTTGTATGAATCTTTTGCAGATTGCTACGTGTGGAAACATCCAAAAACATACCACAATTTTTTTTTAAATTTAGAGTCAAAGGAAATTGCAAAACTGGAAAAACATGTAGATTTAATGAAGTCATGGAAATGATGTTAGAAAGATGCTTAAGTCACAGCAAAGCCACTGCCACGTAGGCATCTGGACAAGAAAACGACTGAAAGAAAAAGAAAACTGACAAGGATGATGTTAATAGCTGCTTCAAAAAAGAAAGATCTGAATGTCAAAAGACTAAGAGAAAACTGATAAAGCACTCACATATTTTTTCAAAAATGATCATGTCTTGGAGCCAGCCCTGTGCAGTAGTGGTTAAGTTTGGCACATTCCACTTTGGCTGCCCAGGTCACGCATTCGGATCCCAGGCACGAACCTATACCACTCATCAGCCAAACTGAGGCAGTGGCTCATATATAAAGCAGAGGAGGACTGGCACAGATGTTAGCTCAGAGCTAATCTTCCTTAAAAAAAGAGGAAGATTGGCAACAGATGTTAGCTCAGGGCTAATCTTCCTCAGGGGAAAAAAATCATCATATCTATAATACTATTCCAAAAATTAAGTGTGAAAGAAAGTACATCAAATACTATCAAATAATTTTCTTGAAACATTATACCCCCCAAAGCAAGATTTGGTTCATTTTTTATTCATTCTAAGTTCTAGAAGATAGTTGCATTTACAATACAGAGATTTGTTTTCCCAGATGAAGACTTAATCAGTTTATAAACTTTGACCATGAGATCATACTCTCTGTTTTAAGTAGAGCCAACTTTCCTCCATCACAGGCCCCTCTGTATGTTCCCAGCCTACTTGTCTCTTGCTCAGATTTGATTCTTCAAGGCTCTGCTGACTGTTTCCTGACATCTCAGAGAATAAATCTCCAGCCAGCCTGAAGCCGTCCTCAATCTGGAGGCTCAGCTAAGTGTCCTGCGTCAGGAGGTCTTTTATCAGTGTTCCCTTGGATAAACTGTCCTTGAGTCTTATGTCACTTTGAAGCCTTTGACCTTGACCTTGGACTCTTCAAATGCTTCTGAAGAGAGAGGCTAATTTCGTATGTGGTCATGCACGAATCCTTTCTTTGCCCACCGTCCCTTACCAACAGCCCCCAGCTCAGGGGTGGGCCTGCTTCCCGGTCCCCGCCGTGGAGTCTTCTTCTGTCCCTCTGGCTTTCAGTGTGACAACTTCTCCCTTATAGGGTTCACGCTCCACGGGGGTAGGTGTGCAAGTCTGAAAAAGAACATCGCATTTCTCTTTTGTGGTTTATCGACTTCTTACATTCAAAGCTAAGTGAAGCTCCCTTAATGAATTGTGAGAGCAAAAAAGAATCTTGTGGATTTATCATGTGCCTCCCACCCCCTTGCCCTTTCACAGAAATTCCTGGGAACCTTGGGTACCTGCGTTGCCCTTCTCTTTGCTGGTGTTAATCCGCACCAGGCAGAGGCCCCGTGAACACTTTCCAATGATCTTTCTTCCACTGCAACTTACCCTGGGGCCTCTGCCATATCCTCCCACCATTCTGAGTTCTATTACCATCTTACAGTCCTTTCAAACGTTCTACTTTTTCTTCTAATTTAATCCTAGAAGTCTGGATCCCTAGACTGCTTTGCTGTACCTCTCCTAAGACTCTCAGCATTTGGGTTCAGATTCGAGCAACTTGTGTGTGCTTTCCCTCATTTCGGTGCGTAAGTGCGTAACAGGCCTCCGCAGAATCTCACGTCTTGAACTACACCTCTTGGGCAGCCGACTGTGCAGCAGAACCCTCAGCTGGATTCAGCTCGAGTTAATTCAGTGCTTGAGCAGAGATTTGAAATCTGGACTTTATAAACGAAGGGATTCACAAGCAGTAACTAAATTATACTGCTTGTAAACGTGGACACAAATTCACTGACAAGTCAAGACGCAGCAAACCACAGTGATCACGTTGCCCGGGCACGTTACTGAACAGTGTGCTTTAGTTCCCTCAGCTGTCAGCAGGGGACAATGACAGCACCTACTTTATAGGTGGTTGGGAGGATTAAATGTTGAGAGGATTAAATAAAGTAAAGCATTTAGAATAATGCCTAGCATATAATAAACTCAACAAATACATATATGTGTGCATGTCTATAAACACACACACGGACAAATAATAACATTTATCTTACCTGGACCACCAAAACTAATATAGTGCAGTGATCAACAATGTGGGCTTTGGAGTAAGACAGATCTAAGAGTGAATTCTTGCTCTGCCATTTACTAGTTGTAGGGAACTGGCAAGTTAATAAATCCCTCTGAGCCTACTCACTCATCTATGAAATGGAGGGAATAAAACCCCTCTCCCAGATGCATGAGATCGCCCAGATACAAAGCATTTCCTTCCTTCACTCGAGAGACATTTATTGAGCACACGCAGCCCCAGATGTTTTGTCAAGCAGAGAAGACAAAGCAACCCACAAAGCAGAGAGCGTCCCTACAGCTGTGGGACTTGAAGCACGGTGTCGGGCACATGCTGAGCACTCAGTCAGTGGGAGGATCTTGCCCTCTGCTCGCCAGTCCAGCCTCTGTCCACCTTCTGTGTCTGCTTAGATGCTTTGCTGGACTTCCATTTTGGCTCACTACCAACTCAGTCCTTTTCTTCACCCTGGATCCTGTGATCATCTTGAGGAACATCGATACCGGGAAATAAAGTACTAGCCTCCCATTTCTGCCACCTAGCCCCGGACATTGTGGTCACCGGGAGCCTACCCACATCTGAAACTTTAAACTCATTAAAAGCCCCGCTCTCTGACCACATCCTCCCTTTCAGGTCTTTGGTCTCTGTGTTTTTCCCTCTCCTGGTTTACTTTCCAAGCCTCAGGCTGTATGATATATTGCTTAAACCTAGGGTGACCACATAATTTATCATCCAAACTGGAAGGCTTCTGAGAGTGTAAAGGGTACTAAACATCATTAACAGGTATAATCCAGGACTGGGCAGGCAAGCAAACCAGGATTTATTTCCACCTTCCTTCAACCCCTCTCTTGCCTGCAATCTAAAGGGTCTTGCCTTCTTCTCTTTTCCTTTTGGCATTTACATTCAGGAAAACCCATGGCATATTTCAGTTCAGTCATCAGCCTTTTCCACCGCCAAGAGCCCCTGGGGAAAGGGATGTAAGTGGGCAGATCTTTGTGTCACCTGCCTTGTGCCGTGTGTCCCTCATCAGCTCCCACTCCGTCTCCCTCTGCCTCCAACAGTTCCTTTGAAACTTTAGTGCTTGTAGTTTTCAGCTGTTACTTTGCTGTCTCTCCTAGAGTCCTTCCTGGGAACTGATGGCCAACAACAATGATTTAGGCAGGGCCATCAAGCCGGGGCCCCATCCTCAGGGCTGGGCTTGCTCCCCAAGCTGGTTGGTCCCTGGACAGATCCCTCCTTGAGCCCAGGTTCAGGCTCAGGGACTGCAGTACATGACTCAAACCAGGCGAGTCAGCGTCCTCCCTAGATCTTTCTGCTAGGGCCATGCCTTTGCATGCTGGCACACCTACCCTCCTTTTGGCCTAAATATCTCTGATTTATCCTTTATAACTCAGCCCAGGCAATCCTGAGTCCAGGAATCTATAGCCCTACCTGCCACATCCACATCTTGCTTACCACAATTTTCTGGAATTATCTGTTTTCTTGTCTCTCCTCCAGCAGACTTGGGGCCAGTTCACTGCTGTTTCTCCATAACGAGAACTCAATAAGGAGCTGACCAATTCCTACCAAGAGTGGAAGGGTGTGAAGGGAGGAGATCCACAGCTGAGCTTTCTTTCCTCTTTGTGTGGGTTGTTCTGGCCTGGGCTGCCTCAGTTTCCCTCACACTCCTTAGTTGTGCTTCACCATTTATCTGTTCTCCAGACTGCACTTTCTCTCTGGCCGGCGGCCTTCCGTGAGCAGGTCTAGCTCACCTGGAGGTCTAAGAACTCCTTTCTGGCTGCCCGGTCACCGCACTAGCAACTCCACAAGGCACCTCTTAGCCTGGTTGGTCACTCTGGTCACACTGACCTCCACATAGCACTGACCTGACCAGCCAGTTCTCATCTGCACACGGTCTCCTTCTTTAGCTCCTCTGGGCCCCGCCTGGGCAGCGACAGGTTTCCGCCAGAATGGCCATGGGATAGTAATCACTCCTGCCCACGCCTCCACCTCAGAAACAAACCAACCCTCTCTGAGGAGGCTTTGCTGTCCCACACTTCACAGTCTTCCCCATTGACAGACAAGTTGACAAGAATCAAAGACAAGTTAAGCTCCAGTTGCAAGCCTCCCAGTAATTTTAACCTTTTCATATCTTCTAGTGTCCCGAGAACACACCTTCAGAAGGCTGATCTGGGTTGAGGCAACAGTGGCTGCAACACCCAGGCAAGGCTCGTCAGAATTAGAGGACCACGCCCACCCCCAACAGCAGTTTTCTTTCCATCTTGATGGCATTACCACCAACAGAATGGCTGGAGGGTAAAGTGTACGAGAGGCTATGCTAAGAAATGTAGAAAACAGAGACAGCACCGGGCCCACAGGGCACGGGTGGTTTACTTTCGTAGATGAAAGTTCAATGTGAGTTCACAGTGCTTAATGACAATTGTCATTGCGATGAGTTAGCAGAAAGACAAAAATGAGAGTTATATCACAATATGCAGTGCTATGAATAAATATTAATTACAATCATCATTAAACATGCATAATTGCAGGAATGGTTTTTGGTTAGCTGATCAGAGGAAAGGGGAAGCTTTAAATTGATGCAAAATTTAACTGTTATGTCTGCAGAGAGTTGAGCGCTGGGATGCTAGACATTCTGAGACTAGCAAAACCAATAGAGAATACTGGATCCCAAAGGAGTTACTGATACCACACAGCTCATGAGGGCTAAAATACAAAAATAGCAATAAAGACAACAGAACTTCCAAATGCCAAAGAGCAGACATTGGCCCAACACCAAACAGTCCTGAGCAGCGACTCCCTAGAATGACAGCCACACCTGGCTGGTGAACTTGAATGTATACTGAGCACTCGGTGCACGTTGAGCTAAGCTCTCCTGGAAACTGTGTGTCACTAGAACATGAGTAACCACTAGGTTTAATAGAGGGGCTCTATAACAGGGAAAACTTGCATTTTGATAATGTTTTACGATCTGCCAAATATTTCCATTTGATCCTCGAAATACCCTGTGAGCTATTTCTCAGACAATGGACAAAGCTGGGCCCTCTCATTTCAGGTCTGGCTCCTCTGGGAAGCCTGCCAGTCTGAGGGTAACTGAGCCCTGTGCACAGGAGGGGACCCTCGAGGGGTGATATCCTCAGGATGGGGGCAGGTGGCTATGTGCTTGAGTAGGGATTAAACTTTATGACTAGTATACTGCAGCGGTAGAGGTTAAAGGCACTGGCTTTGGAGGTAGAAAAATCTGGGTTTGAGTTTTGATGCTGCCACTTAGTAACTATGTGGCTTCTCTAACCCTCAATTTCTTAATCTGTAAGATAAGGATACCACTACTTACCTAGGGGGTTGTTGTAAGGATTAAACTATGTCTGGCATATAATTGGTCATCAATAAATATTTACTGAATGAATGTTGAATGTTTAGCTAAAACAGGAAAAGAGTATTTAGAAAGTCCCTATATGCAGTGTTATGTTGTGTAAATATTGACAACCAAGCTCTACCTTCCCTTTTTCTCACCACCTCTAAAGCCTTAATTTTTAGCACTTGTTTATTTCCATGCTGTAAATACTCCCACCATGGCTGATTTCAAGCTACTAAAGCGACATCACTGAATGAGGAGCTGGGAAGAGATACACACAAGTGTCTCTCAGGAGCCAAAATGAGCTGGCTCCAACATATGTACCACTTTTTGTAATTATTAGAAATCAATCTGAGAAAATTATAGCAGTTGATGCCATGTCTTAAACTATTTTCTCTGAGCTACCACATTGAGAAAGACGTTGACAAAGTGTAATTTCAGAAATGGAGAACACCCATTTCAAGGACTAGATCAGCCATCTACTCAGTTTCATCTTATCCAAAAGGGAAATTATGCTTCTAGTTGCAAAGATACAACCCAGTCTAAAAGCTTTGGCAGCAGTATTCTGAAACCATGCATTACTCCATGAAGCTATTCCTGTTTCTCTAGAAAATGCAATGTGACCCGTATTTTCCAGAATAGATTGGGTTGCTTATGACTGAAAAAAAGAGAAAAAGAGATGACTGAAAGAATATCTGTTCTTCCAAATTTTGGTGAAAATTATAACACTCTAAACACATAAAAATTCTAGAAAAAGTAATTCATTTGAGTTTAAAGAGCTATATTTATCGGTGAAGAATTAAGAGTACATAGTTGATTTTGTTCTCTCATGATGCTCTTGAACATTTAAGTTGCTCTTACTTTTTTTCCTTCCCTCTTTATTTCTCCTTCTGTTCCACAACTTCCCAAAACTCCTTCTCTTCTCCTTCCCAAAACTTTTCCTTAAGAGACTTTTATATAGAATTGAAATATGTATTTTATTATGTTATATTTAGCAAATAAAGTTTGACGTTTCATCTTCTTAAATTTCTTTCCCTTGAGGATTAGCTGCTTAAATATTAAAATAAATACAGTAACAATTCCCCAAAGCTGTCAAATTGGATAAAAATGTCATTTCTTTCCTCCAAAATTCCTCACAGCTGCATGGCATGATGCTGATAAGTTTTATTAAATAACAAGATCATGGACAAGAATCAAGCTCACAGATGACCCCACTATATGAGTAGGGGGTAATCTTCTGAGTAAATTGACTGAAATTTCTTTCTATGTCCTAGGAAACTATAGTATTCACTCCTTCTATTTGCAGTTTGTTTACTTATCAAATATCTACTATGTTCCAAGCACTGGGCATATAAATATGAGATACTGTCCTCAAGGAAATAACACTCTAGCCGGGAGACCAGCTGAGTTCTGGAGCTGACAACGCTGATGTGTCTCCACAATCAGAGCTCTCAGAGTCCAGGATGGTAAGTGGTTAATTCTCTTGGGAAGGATAACAAGAAATGGTAAGGGCCACTTCTGCTTGCCTTCCAACTCTTACCACAAAGAAATCTCAGTATTTTAAATAACAACCAAAGCAAGAGCTCTAAAAACCTCATGTGAAATTAAAATCTAGAATTCCTAACAACTCTTTTTCTTAACCTTAGTGTGATCTTTTTTTCTATAAAATTATCTTTGCTTAATGGAGAGAAAAATATTTGAAGTGTCTCCAGACAATCCCCAAACCTCATTTTACCCATTTTATTTGATACTTTTTCCACATCAACAATTCTGCATGCTTTGAGTTTCACAATCATTTTCTTTTCTTTTCTTGCTCTACAGAGGTCCCATAATACAGTGGGAATCAGAAAGGCCTTATCACAAATTCTGGCTCTTACATTTGCTTATTGCTTAGCCCACGGAAAGTTATTTGATCTTGCTGAGCCTCAGCTTTCCATGCTGTAAAATGGGGGTGATAATATCTCCCACATGGCTTGTTGTGTAGATTAAGTAAAATAATGAATATAAACCACCTAGTACAGTGCCAGACAGATAGTAAGCGCTCAGAACAACATGTGATAATAATGTTAACAACTATTACTTAGTTATTGCAAAAACAATAATGCACTAGAATGCCTAAAAGGGTGATGATATCAGAAGAAAATACTAAGAAATTAAAATAACTCACTAAATTGATCGTGAACTCTTAAAAACAGACGTTGACATTAATTTTGCCAACAAAACATAAACAGTTTGAAAAAGGAGACCTGATGAAGCCAGTCATTTGGTGATCTCTGCTGCCTCAAACATTTTTCCCACAAGAAGGAGACTGAGGCAAAGTCACTCATTTAAATACAGTCTATCAGGTGTTTCCTGTTAGTCTAGCGTCCCTACTGGTGAGCACTTGGAACTGACTGCCAGGAGCCGCCCTGCCTTGGATCCACTTCAAGTATCAAATAATCTATCACCCAGTTCTGTTGATTCTACCTTCTCATGATTTCCCACGTCTACCCCTTTCTGTTCATCCCTTGGACATCCCCTGAGTGAACCAGCTACCACAAATGCCTCCAATTCAGATTAATTTTTTTTGAGAGACTATTATTTCCAAACCTAGTGTTGAGTAATTTATCACCCATTAACTCATTTAACTCAATCTTTATGGCATACAGTAGCATTTATTGCTTTAAGTATATAGTTTTTGGAGTCAGATAATCAGAGTTTATGCTTTGGTCCTGCCATATACTAGCTGTGTGACTTGGATAGGTTTCTTAATTTTTTGAAGCTTCAGTTTTCTAATCTTTAAAATGAAGAAAATAATACTTCCCTCCCTCATAGGCTTGTCACAGTGTCAGAACCCTTAGCAGCAGGCCTTGCATTCAGTAAGCAGTCAGTCAACGTTAGTATTGTTATTATCTATCGCACAAATGTTTCGAAACACCTAGGATTCTCACAGTCACTACCTACTTGTCAGCTGTCGGTGTCAACACATACAAATTACCCTCAGCAAAATAAACTGTAGCCTTAAACAGTCTGACTGAAATACAGTATATAAAGAATTATAGCATCCTGAGAATTTAAAGCATTCTAGAGCGCTTGTTTACTTAATCAAAGCTTTAGGAAGTGTTAAAAAAAAATGGATGAATCTTGTGTAATGGACTCGGACTCCACAGTAAAAATTTTTCACAAGACGTTAGAGGAGAAATCAAACAGACTACAAGACCCAAAGGAAATGAATCGAAAAATAGCCAGAGAACTTTGGAAAGACAGAAGTATATTTTAGAATGGAAAGAAGATGAAGAAGCTTTAGAACTAATCCAAGGGTTGCCAACTCTAACGTCTACACGGCCAGGCGAGGAGCATTTACGAGTGAAGCCTGCTGGGCTGAAAATCAGAAAGGCAGTCTCTGCAGGGCTCCCATCCAGCTTGGGCCTCCTCTCCCCATGCAGTATTGAGAGCACAGGGTGCCTCACCTTACCCCCAAATCCAGCAATTTAGATGGTTTTAGTCTCAAATTTTCCAAAATGTTAGCATATTTAGTGAAGCGAATTTTTAAGACACTATGTGAACTGAACCAACATGTGAAAGCCCAAAATATATTAAAAACAAATATCTCTTTTATAATAACAGAGTTATGGCAAAGACTTGGAGGAACTCTATTATAGATTTGGTCATCAAAAGAGAAAAGCAAAGAGAACTGACATTTATTGACCTCCTACTATGTACCTTACATTTTAAAATCTCATTTCAGTCTTAAAATTTGTTAAGGAGAAACGTTGCCGTCATTTCCTAGATGAGGCAACCCAGGCCAAGGATGAGAGAGAAACTTGCTCTTGGCCACACAGCTAGGAAATGGGAGGCAAGGCAGAATTCATATTTAGATCTACATGACCCCAAAACTCCAGCATTCCTCTGCCCGTCGTTAGAATGCGCCTTCAGACGTTCAACCACAGGGAGCATGATGGAGGGTTGCTGAGCTTGAACTTCATCCATTTGTTTGCACGAAGGCCACGCCTTCCGCTGCTGCTCCCAGCCAATGACAGCACGCCATGTCGCTGGTTGACAGGAGACTAGGCTCCAGGGCTGCCCAAGGCCTTGCTCAACCTATCTTAGACACTAGGCAATTTAGGATGCTTCCACCCGTTTTCTCTCCCTCTCTCCTTTCATGGGGGGTCAGACCTGAATGGCACTCCGACGGCTCTCCCAGCCTTTCCCGGCTCCCTCCTATTTTCTCTCCCAAGTGTTTCCCCTAATACAAAGGTCGCACTTTTGTCCATCTGGGTGACTGCTTCTCAGAGGACCCTGACTAACCCAGTTGCCAAAGGCCCCAGAGCCCCTGAACTTGACTGGGAAAACCTGACTTGGTTCTTCAGGAAACCCTGAATAGACACCAATTTTCCAGGGAAAATGCACCCATCCAATAATGATTCTTTCTTTGAAAACTGGTATTTGCTGGAACCTCTCCTATCAAGTCTGACATCCCAGGAACGTGTTAAACCGAGGGTATGTGACAAGAACACCAACCACGTACAGGAGCGAGTGGCAGTTGAGCCTGTGGTAACAGCCCAGTTCGCTACAACTCACCTGGTCCCTCTGCTGGATCCGTTTGTAAACATATTCAGCAAATGGTTTGCGCGGAATAAATCTCCCATCTCCCGCCGCGACGTTGAAAACTCCAGCTTCATATACCACTTTGCCTCGGGAAATAGTCACGAGGGGCACTCCATGGCAAACCATGCCCTCAAAGATGTTGAAGTTAACAGCCTGATGGTGAGTTTTTGCCGAAATAGTCCTGTTTGTAAAAACAAAGAGGTTCCAGATCATCGCCAGCTCATCTGACAAATATAAAATATTCAAAGAATGGCTTAGAAGAAAATTTAGCAACTCTGTTAAGCCATAGCTTCATCACTGGAACAAGTGACTTTAAGAATAGAACATAGCATTAACATTTCATTACAAAGTAATTACATTTTCTGAGAGAAGAACTCAATAGATCACTCTTTCCCATGATTAATGAGGATGGAGTGGGTGGAAGGAGGCCATTGTCTCTCACGCTTAGATTTTTAAATTATTTTTTATTTATCTGTTTAAAGAACAAGATATTAACTATAAAACGCTTTCAACACATATGAGTCTGATGAACACGCTGATCCAATACTCAGCCCTACAGAATTTTTTTTTTTTTTTGAGGAAGATTAGCCCTGAGCTAACTACTGCCAATCCTCCTCTTTTTGCTGAGGAAGACTGGCCCTGAGCTAACATCCGTGCCCATCTTCCTCTACTTTATACGTAGGACGCCTGCCACAGCATGGTGTGCCAAGCAGTGCCATGTCCACACCTGGGATCCCCACAAACGAACCCCAGGCTGCCGAGAAGCGGAACTTGCGAACTTAACCACTGCGCCACCCGGCCAGCCCAAGCCCTACAGAATTTTAACTCTTCGCAGCTGCCAGAGAGGCTTCCTCAATACCTCTCCCCAGTGCCATTCCCGTCCCTCCCTTCCCAGAGGGGATGGCTAATTGATGGTTATCAAGTTGAATTTGATCAATTATCAAGGAAAATTATATCTTGAATTTTTTTTCCCTTGTCTGCAGCAAAACCAGAAATTCAAAGATAATACAAATAACAAAATAAGCTAGAACTTAATCTCTTAGCATATTCTATGTCATGCATTTGCATATTCACCCTCACTCTCAGTAGTTTATTAATACTTTCAATCTTATGCAATATGATTGATGAATTCCAGGCTGGATATTTGGAAATGTTGGATGTCTCCTTTCCCTAAATGTTATTAAATGGTAAAGGTGGGGGAATCTGGCGGCAGTGAAAAATATGGGAATAATCTGAGTTCTGGTAGAAGTTTCTACAAACCCTCTCAGGAATGGACTGAAGGGAAGTACTTTGCTAAAAACCCCAAGGCTGTGTCAGAGAAGAGTAGACAAAAGCTCTACGAGCCCTAATCCAGAACGGCACTGCTAAGAGACTCCCAGCTTTTGTGTGCTACAGTCCTAGAAATGGTGGCCTGCTCCTGGGCTCCAGGATCCTACGCCCAACTACCTACCCAACCTCCTAACGTTCCTAAGTAGAATTCTTGGCTTTCAGTGCCTACCACAACCCATCCACTCAAGTTTGCTCTTCCCTTGAGTTTCTCAGCTCAATAAATGACCCCACCATCCACCCTTCCTCACCCCTCAAACCATCATCAAGCCTGTTGGTTCTACCTCCAAAAAGGAAATCCCAAACCTGCCACTTCTCTCCCTCCCCATTGCTCCACACCTCCATCATCTCTCATCTGGATGACCAGAATGCCTCTTACTGGCCTCTTTGTTCCCACTCTTACCCTCCTATACTCCTCACTACTCTCTGCAAAGCTGCTCAAATGATCTTTTAAAAGTAAAAATCAGATCATGTCACTTTCCTGTTTGAAACTCTCTCTGGCTCCAGTCTGTCCCCCAAGAGTCAAATAACTGTACAAAGGCACAGATGATAATAATAATAAAAAATAATGCACTCCCCAAGAGGAACATCAGTACAGAAAAGAAAAAGGGTAGCCTCTTGCATGTCAGGTAATACTTTATAAATCAATTTCATCAAATAACACCTCCTCAAGGTAGAGAGTATTTTCTATACTTTACAGGTAAATAAATTGAGATTTAGCGAGGTTAGGTAAGCTTGTCAAAGGACATATGACTAGTTTAATGAAACTGAGATCTTTTTATATTTTTTTAAATTAACATACCATAAAAGTGACCTTTTTAGTGTATAGTCATGTGGCTTTTGACACGTATAGATTTGTTGTCATCACAACAATCAGGACACAAAACAGTTCCATCACCCCACAAAACTCATACTATCCCTTTGTAGTCACACTGCCCCCACCCATAACTCCTGGAAACCATTGGTCTGTTCTCTATCTCTACAGCTTTGTCTTGTCAAGAATGTTGTACAAATGGAATCAGAGAGCATGTAACCTTTTGAGACTGACTTCTTTCGTTCGGCATAACTATTTTGAGATTTATTCAAGTTGTTTCGTGTAGCAATAGTTTGTTCCTTTTTAATTGCTGAGTTGTATTCTGTTGTATGGATGCGCCACAAAGAGTCTATCCATTCCCCTCTTCACCTCCTGAATGACATTTGGGTTTTTTCTAGGCTTTGATGATTATGGATAGAGCCATCATAAACATTCACGTACATGTTTTGTGTGAAGGCTTCTGTAGCGTAAATACCTAGGAGTGGAACCGCTGGGTCACATTGCTGGTGTATGCTGCAACAAAAGAGCTTTCAGTGGCCTTAAGAACCAACTTACTGATACAAAGAAAAGTTTAAAAGATCAGGAGCTAGTTCAAATACAATAACAATAATTTCAAAAGGAAGAGAGAAAGATATTGATCAAATAGCAAGTAATGTCACTGAAATAGGAAAATCAATAAAATACTTAAAGGGTCACTAAGTATAGAATGAGTTATGGTGAGTTACGAGTTGATGAAAGATACAAGCTCGAAGACAATAAATCTTGGAAACAATACAGAGGAGCTTCAGACCTTCAGGTTAAAGTGACTTAGACCATCACAATCTCTCTGCGATGTTTCCATGGTCTGGGCTATTGCTTTCCTACACATCACACTTACACTGATGGCGGAAGCTCTTGGGCTTGTACTGTAGAATGTTACATAAACTTGTCTGGACTGACATATTAGTAAGGCTGCTCTATGGAGAAAGTAAAATGCAGAAACATTCATGCTGAAATGGTTATGGAAGTACAAGATTGGGAGGCAAAAGAGGAAAACCTTAAATCGTAAAACTCTATTTTTTCTAACGGGATGTTAAGAGTTACTGACACTCTTAGGAAAATAATCTAACAGAAGAAAGAAGCTCTGTATGCAAAGATTGTGATTATGATATTGCCTAAACTCTTGAAAAACTGAAGTATAACAATTTTCCAATGACTATTCAGTGAAATATTGGGCATCTATGAAAGACTAGAATTAAGAATATTCTGGGGAAGCAAAGAAAATGATAATTATATAACGTTAAATGGGAAAAAGTTATAGAGAGTATATGCACTATATCTACAAGGAAAATACATATGCATGTGGCCAAATACAAAAGGAAACATACAAAGCGACGTTTTTGTGGGCCAGGAAAACACAAATATGCAAAAAAACAAATATGAAAACAAAAGGTCTATGACAGCAAAATATCAAATCAGATTTCTCTGCCTCAGCCAAATAAAGGTCATTACCTTGGCTTTCTCAGCCTTGGGGTTAGCAAAAGAGAGAAGGCAATTAGGCAACATCTAAGTGATCCTTAATGCCTTTATAATAAGGCATTATGTAAATGAGGTCAAATTAACACGAAATGTAAATTCTAGGCATTATCACCAGCAGCAAAAAGAATGTGCTTCCACTTTCACATTTGAAGGTGTCTGACAGGGTGTCATTCCTCACGCAATTTCTTCCTTCCAGCCAGAGCTGTAATTCTCCAATTCTTTAGGAGCTTTCACACTTCTGAGTCTTTGCACACTCAGTTCTCTTTACCCCGAACACCCTTCTCATTGCTCATGTCTGCCCCTCTCCCTTCTCTAAGACTCCTCTCAAGAATCCTATTCCCATGTCAATTATATCTCAATAAGGCTGGGGAAAAAAAAGAAAAAAAAAGAATCCTGGTCCCCAGAAGCCGACCCTGACAACCCAGGGCAAAACTGAGCGTCTTTCCTCTGTGGTTTAGCATTATCTGAATAGACTGTAATGATCTCTTGATAAGTCCCTCTTTTCCCACTTGGTGTAGACTTTGAGACAGAGACCATCCCCACACACAGTAGGTGCTTAATAAATATTTATGAAACGAAAAAAAAAGAATTGCACAATTTTCTTCCTGTCAGTTTTATTTCCTGCCTCCACTGTCCTCTGGGACTTGACTGTGTTTTGGAAACAGAATACTGAATTAAATGGGATGTAAACATCCAATCCCAAAGTTCTGTGTGTACTTAACATTTCTGGCGAGCTGTCCAAGCTCATTAGTAATAAATAAATAGACAAAATAAAATTGTTATAGTTATCATTCTCAGTTGCAGCTTATCAAGTTATACGAAACACCGGCTCATCAATACCTAGCAACACTTAGCAATACCACTATTATCAACACTAATAAGTATGAAGCTAAGTATTGTTACCCCATGTCCCAGACGATAATGCTGAAATGGAGCTGTGTAAGAGCTTGCCCAGGATTCACACAATCTGTCTGATATTGAATGAACCTCTGAGAGGGCGGATCACTTGCACTTCTTGAGAATACTGGTGTATTGGTAACCCCGCCAGAAGAAGGTTATAAACATTGTGGTACATTTCAATATTTAATTAATGGTTTTAAACAAAAATAGAATGAAATATCATGACAAGATTTATAACATGTATTTAAAATCTATTCGTTACTAGTGCAGTATGGGAGGTGGCGGTCGATTAATGGAATGAACACACGTTCACAGTCATGCAAATGTCTTTGTAAGACACCTGTTGTTCCTTTGAACACGCTTCCTCCAAGGCAGAGCCTTCTGTTCCAAGGCAGAAGCCAGGAACGTGCCCTCCCAGCCTCCTTTGCAGCTGGTGCCTAGGCACGTGACCTGAGCTCCTCCAAAACGGTGCCCCAGTGCCAGACTTTTGCAAGGCAAGCTGGTGACTCAGGAAGCAGATGCCACAGGAATCCATGTTGGTGAGGGTGGAGATGGATAATCCTGCTTTTAGGGCCTGCATGACAGAAGTTTAGCAGTGTGATCCAAGCCCGCTGCAGTGAAGCGATCTATGCTGGGCCAGCCGTAGAGCTCTCTGCTGCCCCGTGGGAGGCCTGGGCCTTGGTCCTGGCTACAGGCCTCTCAGCCTAGTCCTCTGGCCCTCCTGGAGATTCTCTGAGCCACCAGTGCCTTGAATACATTCCCCATTTGTTTGATTACATAGAGTAGATTTCTGTTGGTTGCAGTTAAGAATCCTGCCTAATATATCTTTTTCTTTCAATACTCGCAGTATATCTCTGAGACTTTCTGAAAAATCTCCTTTTGTGATAATCTCAAAAGTATAAACTTGAGGCCTTTCTTGAGCATGAAGCCTGAGCCCAAGTGCCCTGCAGGCCTAGTCCCTAGGATGGGCCCTGGACAGAGGTGAGGGTTAAGCACCGTCTCTTGACTAGGGCCTTTGTCATTCAGCACACAGGAGCAGACCCATCCTTCTCAGAACTTTATGGAAAAATAATGCAACATCTCCCAGGTTTTCATAAGTTGCTCAGAGGGGCTCCATCTGATGCAGCACAGGTCCGGGTGAGGGCCAAAGTCAGACTCCCATAACCTCTTCTGCAGAGCTGCTGGGCCTCATGTCATTGGTGAGCAGGTGGTGCTTTGAATGCTGGGAGACCATCTTGGAAGAAAGCAAGAACACACACGCCCAGACTCTGACTAAATGGGAGATTTCAGTCAATGGACTAGCCTCCCTTGTGGTAAGAGTCAGCCACACTGTGAGATACACTGGAGCAGGTGTCGTGGCTCTTTGCAGTGTACCTCAGCTCTTAAGTGTCACACACACATGATCCCATCCTGAGAAATGCAGGGTAGCAAGCACTGTAGTTTTGTCCCTTGGCATTCATTCTCCCTTCCTCTGGTGTCAGCACCCCAATTTTTCTTTAAGAAACTTCTCTCGTACATTGGAGATAATCTGGCAAGACTGTTAGGTGTGTTGCCCTGTTCTTGCCTAACCACAAGATGGGCAATTGCATTCTGTTTCTCAGGAATTTGAATCTTTGGCAGAGTGACAAAAAAAACTTAAAAGTGATTGGAGGGTGCCTTCCTGAACACAGACCAATTCCTGCTGTAGGATGCCCAGAGCTGCCCCGGGCTCTGCCCTTCCAAACCCGAGAGTTGACTGCTCCTTCGGTCTGTGAGCTTCCCATGGCCTTCCCGCAGAGTGTGTTGCTGCGTAAGTGAGTGCAAGTGGTACTGTTTGCAGCCAAAGACCCTGACTGATAAAGACCTTGTCCTTTGGAGAGTAACTCCCTTAACGAAGAGGCCATGGATGCTTCTGAGGAGAGTTCAAAAGGTCTGTGATTCAAAAAGAACCTAGAAGCTATTCTCAATCAAATCTGTCTGCAGAACAGATGCAAATATAGGGTGATGGTCTGATTCATTTGTAAGCAAAACCGAAGAGCTGTGAGATTCATTATCAAATGTTTTTCAAATTTAACAATATGCAAGTCAGCCCAGGAGAGTGGCATTCATGAAAAATGCCTTCTCTCTCATTACTGATTGGATGGCTTGGCTGTTGGCCTGTCCAGGTGGTGACAGGAAGGATAGGAATGATTAAAGCCTTTCCATCTGGTGAGTGAGGCTGGAGTTCCCGGGCCACTGACTCTTCATTAGCAGTTTCACGGGAAGGGTGTTCTCAGTGGTCATTCAGCCCCAAGGGAATAGCTGCTCTTTGTCAAGCTTGTTTTGAGCTTGTATCAAACAGGCACGTCTCTCTGCAGAGGGGTGTCAAGGTTGTCTTACTGAGTCCCAATTATACACATCTCCAAAGCTCAAGCCGACAGGGAAGCAGAAGCCCTGAAGATAACATTAAGCTATTTTCCAACTTAGTCAATAACTTTGATACCACTCACATCACAGCTGCAGAAAAACATTCTGTCCCTTTGCAAATAGCTTTCTATCAGAGCCACATGCTCTGATAGATGAGAACATCACTGAAGCCAAGCCTGCAGGAGGCTGCAACACCACCCATGTGCATCCAGAGAGAACACTGTGCAGAGGAAGAGAATTCCTTAGAGCAATGTGGGTCTTCCTGACCCCAGAGAAATGACTGGCTTAGGTATTTTGCTATATTTCTCCAACTCAGCCACTTTGTTCATGGCACAGATGGATTCTTACCAGGTTGCCATAAGGACCAAAAACAGCTAACAGAACCATGTCAGGGCTATTAGCGGCATCTTTAAAAATATACCTCATCTCTCTACATTGTGTTTCATGACTCCTTGTATATTCAACATGAAAGAACAATAATCATTCGGTCTTCCCAACAACCCAGTGAGGTGGGTACTATTATAACTCTCACATAATAGATGGGGAAGATGAGACACCAAAAGGTTACTCACACACAAGTTTCAGACCTAGTAAGTTCACATAGCTCAGGTGAGACAAGACACTAGACAATATTGCCCCTTGAAAGTTCTGTGGGAGGCTACCTGGAAAACATTCAGTCAATAAAAACATTCTTCATCCACCAGAAAATAAATGGGAAACATCTTGTTCTATACCTTCTGCTGTTTCTTAGTCTCTCTTCTGTTTAGCAGCAAGGAATTTAGGATGCTATTAAAAATTCCTTACACTAAAATTGGTCATTCTCCATGTGATCACGATAGAAGATATTTTTTTGACGTGTGTTCCAATTGTCTATTTCAAACTACCTCTCTTGTCGTTTCTTGGACGTGACAAGTTATATAAATGGGGAGCAAAGCAGCCACATCTCTGGAAATGCAAAATGGCACTCCTTCAAGTACACTGTAATTATTAAGCAAAGTTGCTGCTCGCTGCACCCATCAATCTTCCACCCTCTATTCAGACTTCTACACCGGCCTTCCACAGAAGAGAAAATGGGAATTGCTTCAGCCACGTTATTAAATCTAAATTGGACAATAACTTGGAACTCTATTGGTCCTAAATCGATGACAATACATTTAATGCAGGTTCATAAAAATGCTGCCCAAACATTGACTTAAAGAAATAAACAGATCAGGTAACCCTGCTATTTTGTCCTTGGAGCTACATCATATAGGTCATGGATGGTGGCATAGACCGTGGTTGGATAAACTAGATTTAGACACTAGGAAGTTGACCTTGAAAGTAGGTACCGCATCCTTCACCTCTGTGCCTCACACAGCACAGAGCAAATAGAAGGCATTTTATATACATATTTATCTGAAACTAAGTTACTAGCAAATTTCTGGATTACTGCTTAACATAAATATTGCATGTTCTATACACTTGTTTTCAGAAAGTGGGGAACTAAAAATAATTTAGTGTCTCGAAGGAACAGGAACTGAATGTGAATCAGCAAAAGCTAGCATGATACTAGGATGTATGTCTTATGAATATTAAACAGATGAGTACTTATAGGTGGGGAAGGATTATTAGCTTTCGGGAGGCAAGGCTGTTGGCCTGACATATTGGTAAGAGTTAGAAATCACTTTCTAAGGTCGCGTTTGGACTTAGTCTCCTAATAACCTTGTGACCCTTCCTGGGGAGCTGCCTTGTCCTTGACAAGATGACGTTGTTTGACAGACTATCTATGGGTGCAACTTTGGCAGAAAAAGATGTCAGTTTTTTACATAGGAATACACTGGGTAAAATTCATACAATATCCTTCCTAAGAGTTAAGAGTAGGCCAGGTAGTTATTATTACGTTCAGTTCTAATGCCATATTTTAGGAAGAAAAAGGAAGGACTGGAATTTGAAGGGAAGACAGTAGGCTTCTCATCTAAAGGGATGGAAAAGAGAAAGCTGGATAAGAGAAATGTCTGGGGGACTTTTAACTTTACTCTTTTTTTTTGAAAGGAAGAAGATGACCTATTTTCCCTCCATCCCTACCGAGGGGAATAAAAAGAGGTAGTAAGCATAAACGCTGGCAGATGAGATGTAGTTTGACACTGGAAAATAACTTCTTGACAACGAGGGAGTGAGGTCTGCCAGTGAAGGAGAAAAGTGAAGTCTGTGTCCAGGTAAGAGAACCATAAACGCGGACTGCTGAAGAATTGTGTGAAATCAGCCGGGATGGGCTGCGGCATCTCGTCAAAAGTCAGAGAGAATTTCTAGCTCTGTGGTTCTCAGAATGGAGGCCTGGCCTCCAGCGTTCTTGAGAAGGTGACGAGGCAAGCATAACGTCGTATGATTCTCTTCCCAAGTCACAACTGAAAGGGCTCTCAGAAACTCCAAAATCATCGAAAATATTTTCTTCTAATAACCATCACAAATACGTATGAACTGCTTGCTCTGTGATGGGCATCAAAGGCATTATCTCCTTTAATCCTCACAGTAAACCTATGATATCAATATTATTATCATCCCTATTTTATGGGTGGAGGTTAAACTCCCTGCGACACAGCTAAGCTAGCATGTGGCATAGCTAGATCTTGAACTTAGGTTTGTGAAGCAAAAAGGTTTCTTCCCTTTCATGATGAAAAACTGCTCATTTTAACCACAGTGCAGGGTCTGCAAGCTCTTTTGGAAGTGGCCTGAGACACTCAGTCAATAACTATGCAAAGTGCACAGTATCAGCACCATGTTGATGTATTCTGCCACAGCTGGCAAATTTTACCTAATGCTGACTGCTCAGAACCATTCGTCAGTTTTGAATTGATGAAGCCACTTATGATCCAAGTGTCTAAATGGAATTTCTTTAGATTCTTCTAGACTTGAGTGGCATTCTGTTGTGAATAACAAAGTACCTTTTCCAAGCACTTCTTGACTCACCACCTAACGACTGTGCTATGGAAAAATATGGAGCAAGGGCTGTTGAGGCACCAAGTCTTCCTCAGTGTTATAGTGTGAACTGGAGATCCAGGATGACCACTGGGGCGCTGACCTTGGATATTTAATGAGAGGAGCCTAAACTCTAAATCAGGAGTTGGGAAACTACAGCTTGCAGGTCAACTCCATCCTACAGCTTGTTCTTGTAAATAAAGTTTTACTGGAACACAGCCATGTTTGTTCATTTACATATTATCTATGACTGCTTTTGTACTACAATAAAGCCTAAAATGTTTACTATCTCACCCTTTACAAAAGGAGGTTGCTGACCCCTGCTATAAATGCCTCCAGTGGCAAAAAAAAAAAACCCACAAGGCTTTGAGGGGATTGGAAGACCTAAAATCTTGTAAAGGGAGAGAGCCACAAAAAGACAAAATGAAAGACCAAGAGAAAAAAAGAGAGAAAAGGAGCAGAGGTAAAGAAAAACAAAGAAATAATAAAAGAGTTCAAAGGAGGACAAGCGATCAAAAAGTTGTGAGGCAGAGGGACACCTGTGACCACCCCAGTAAGTTCCAGGTATGGTCACAGTCCATTAAGCATCTGCTTTATTCCAGGTACTTCCTGGGCACTGCCTCACTTAATCTCTCAACAACCCATATTATTATCTCCACTTAACAGAGGAGGAAACGGAGACTGAGAGAGGTGCAGTAACCTACTGGAGCAGCCCAGTAAGTAAGTGGCAGGGCCAGAAATAAAACACAAGCAGGCTGACCCCCTACTCCATTCTCCTTCCTGCATGCCCCAGCCATCAGTGACCAGCCCCCTGCCCAAAGGACGAAAGCAGTGCGTTCTCCACTCATTGAAAAGGTGACAAGAACACTTGGAATCTTAGTAGTAACTCCCTGCTTTCCATGTGGGCCAGAACTAAACACCTATTCCAGTCGTGGTGTGCTCTCGCATTCCATTGACCCCCTAAACAGAGGATTTGGGAGGCTCCGTCAAAGTTAGAAGCACAGCCCCAGAGTCTCAATTAGCAATAAAGCGGTATAGTTCCAACTGGACCCGACCCAAAAGGCACCTGCTTCTAGGATGCACTGTCGAGTCCAACAGGCAGGTGCCGAGGCTAATGCAGTCACTATGACATTGCCTCTGTCTTCCTGGAGCGGGCTCGAGGCTCAGAGTGCAAGGTGGTGATGCTGAAAAGCTGTAGAAATGCAGCTGTGAAACTGACTCAGCTGTGCCACCGAGCATGCCTCAGGGCAAACTCATCCATAATGGAGGTGGGGAAAGGGAACACACCCAAGCAGGGCCTGCTAAGCTATCTGCCACTGCAGACGTGCCGAAACCCACTGGCTGGAGAAAACTGGGTAATCACTGCCAACATCCACTGGGTGCTTAAAGCCCTCGGCACTCTTACAAAGACTTTGCATATATTAATGCCATGATTCTACGTAGCAGCCTTCGATATGGGTATTTTAATCATGCCCATTTGACAGATGAGGAAATTGAGGCAAACCAAGGAAATGTAACTCACCCAAGTGTACATTGTCAGTAAGTGGAGAGGCCAGATTACGAACCCGGGAGGTCTGGATCCAGAGACCAAGTCTCAATTCTGTGCTGTAAGTGCCCCTTCCTTCCTTAGGTGCCCTTTTGGGAAGCTGTAACTTTGCAGTGTTTAAGAGATTGGACACTGGAGTCTACCCAGGCCTGCTCTGAATCCCACCTCTGCCCTGTCCAGCTGCGCTATTTGGGGCAAATGACTAGCCTCTCTGAACCTCAGTGTCTTCATCCTTAAAGTGGATGCCCACAATAGTAATGGCATCTATGCCTCAGAGGACGGAGGGTGGAAGTGAAGCAGCAATCAATTTGTGGCTCAAATTATCTGCTGGCTCATCACATGGTACAAGGAGCCATGGGGGCTGCATCTGCTCCGCCTTCCCCTGGATCCTCCTTCAGCTGCTGTGACTTCTGGGCCAGGTGTGTGTTTGGCCCCATGACAAAGGTAGATCCTCACACCACAATCACCAAGTGCAGAGGCAACAAGAACTGGCACGAGTTCCACTCCGTCCCTGTGGGGCTCCGGCTTGTGCTTGTGGTTCCATGTTTCCTTGCTCTTCCCACTTTACCCCCATCTTCCCTTCCTAAAGGTTTACCTGCTGGACTTAAAGCTCCAGCATCAGACGCAAAGACAGCAGCCTCACAGACACTGCTTAACCAGCTCCTACAATTGTAGAAGGTCAAGTCATATATACATATCTGTATGCATATGTACATGTGAATGTATGTATCTATCTGTGTGTGCACATATATAAAGATGCGTACACATATATGCATATGTATATGTATATATACGCATATACGTGTATGTATATGTATGTGTATATGAGTATCTATATCTATATCCAAGTGGTTCTACTTCTTTGTCTGAACCCTGACTGATTTATTCTGGATGGGTTATTTCTGGGATAGTTTCTTGCAGGGCTCTCTCTTTCCTTGTCTTTTGTTATCCAAAAGCATTCACCTTTGACATTCTCATTTGCTTTTCTTACATTTACTAATAGCACCTCAGTGGCTGAAAGCCATGGCCAAGTCATTGATGATGACATGGTGATGGTAAATACTGATACTCAGTTGCAGCTTCCATTTACTGCATGCTCATAGGTCAAACCCTATGCTAGAATCTTTTCATAATTATTTTATTTAATCCTCCTTACAACCCTATGGAAGCACAGCTTTTTAAAATATCTATTTTATAAATGAAGAAATTGAGGCTCAGGGAAGTGAGTAACTCACCTAAGATCATAAATAAGAGTCTATATGACTCAAATACTAAGTGCTTCCCCACTGTATATTACCTCCCACTGCAAGTGATCCATTCAGAACACAAGTCTGGAGTAAAATGCACATTTATATAAAATTTTACCCCATCTTCTTCCAGAAATACTAAAGCACCTTAAAAGGAAACCATAATGCAAGGTAGAATGATTAGGCCTAAAAACAGAATAGAAAACTTTTAGAAAAGAAGATGGTACGAGGCACTTGTGAGTAGCTGAATTCGGGTCTGTAAAGGAGATCCTCCTCATCAGCATACATTTCGATGCAAAACCTTTTCCCCCAAAAAGGCAACCAAAGAATGAATCAATTTTAAGGCTTATTGTCATGTTTTCTTTTAGATCTTGTGTACAATTTATTCTCATAGGTGCCAGAAAACAACAAATGAGGCAAGGGAAGAGTAGGAGGTTTGTCATATATTTAGGAATTAGAAATGCTGGTATATTAAAAACAAAACAACTTGGGTCTTTTATCATGTTGCTGAGAGCAATGCTCGCATCATTAAACTCTTCTTGTCTCTGGTTTATTGCTTAAATAAATGAGGTAGAATCACTAATTAGGTTGGCAACGTTACCGTAAAGAAAGTCAGGTTCTAAGAAATGAGTTTCCTCAGCTGAGAATTTTAAGACCACTATTTCACAGCTCCGGCCTACCAGCTATATAGACAGCTCTATTCACTTCTGGCTTGAGGCAAAAAAGAAAATGAAATGAAGCGGTCGCCTTAGTGGGACATTGTAGCGCATCCCTACCCATCTATGGGTTGATCCTATACTCGTTCGTTTAGCGTCTATTTATTGATCACCTTCTCCAGGTCATGCTCTGTTCTAGGCACTGGTAATGAGCAGTGATTAAAACAGACAAAACTCCCACCTGAGTGAGGCTCACCCTCCAGTCACACGTATTTCTGAATGTTCAGGGATCTCTTTTTATAACATGATTCCAACGTACGAACAAAATCAATTTTTCAATAATACTAACATGCATACAGCACTCTACAGTTTACACAAAATACTTTCAAGCAAGTATAGCATTTATTCCTCAAAAGAACCTTAGGGAGTTTGCAAGAAATATGACAGACCTTTAAAAAAAGAAATAGTATTATGTTACCAAAAGAAAAATGCCTAAAGGGCAGGAACAGATATTTCTTTATAAGAAAAAACCTTCATGACTAATAAACAGGAAAAGGTACTCAACTTCTTTAGTGCTCAAATATATGCAATTTATAGCTGAAAGGTAACAATTTTTACCTACAAAAGTAACAAAAGTCAAGGGAAAAAGAAAAGATTGTGCCCAGAGCTGGTAAGGAACCAAGAGGTGGTGTCCACATATGCAGAGAGCCCTTAAATGTGCACATGCTTTCACACAGTGATTCCACTTTTAGTAGCCATCCAATGGAAATGATCAGAAATTTGGACTTAAAACAGCAAAAAATTTAAAAAACTGTAAAAGTTAACCCATTACTATGAAACCTAGATGAAGGACATAACACAAAGAAATAATATAGAGAGCCTTTCCTGGAACCACAGTCACACACTGTCACATGCCCAAAAATGTTTTAATGTCCCCGCGCGATGTAATGTCGAAGGAGCATTCCATCGAAACTGCAGCTACGATTGTGCCCCGTTGGCACGCCAATTACAAGGCACATGGGCGGAAGAGGATGTGTATAAACAGATGTGAAACTATGATTGACAAAGCAAACTGGAGTTCAGGGACTACGGTTGATTTATCAAGGCTTTTTCTCTAGGACCCCACCTTATAAAAGTCATTTACTTTGCTACCTCCCTGCTAGTTTATAAATCTCCAGTGTCATATCATTTTGTGCATGATAATGATAAATAATGATATTAATTTTCCTGGAGTTTTACTATGTGCCATGCACCATGTTGAAGGTGTCATCTCCTTCCAATGACCCTCAGAAGTTGGCACTATTATTAGCATACTACATCTTACTGAGAGGAAACTGAGCCTCGGAGAGGGGAGTAACTTGCCCAAGTCGGTTAGTATAGACAGCTAGTATAGGCACAGTTGGGGTTGAATCCAGTGACCCAGTGTGGCCCTTAACAGCTGGGGCACACATCCTGATCTTTTACCTTATATTACAGTTATTTGGAGTGGTTTTTTATCTGTCCAATTAGATCCTAAGTTAAGGGAAGATATTTTTCTGTCAACTCTGAGTGCAGTGTATTGCACCCAGTTGGCACTCAATAAATGCTGGGTCATCAGTGAACACAGCTGCAGTTGTTTGCAAGCTGCTTCTGACTCCTCTGCTTCACTCAATTTCCAATCTTTCACCAAGCTGTCACGGAGGATTTTCCTTCCCAGGAGAAAAAAAAACAATCTCTTGAATCAACTCCTCTTTTTTCAGTTTCCATGCCATTAGCTTGTCTGAGTCCTTATCCCTTCAAGCCGGGCTCCACTCACAGCCTCCTAACCACTGTCCCTGCCTCCAGTGCATCCTGCACCCTCATCGCCCTAACACACCATTTAATCAAAGTGTGCCGACTGACGAGCCCAGGTGCAAGACCAAAACTCAGACCGCAGGGTGACCAGGTGTGGGGAGAGCCCCTTGACTAGTCACCTTTGACCAAAAGCATCATCCCAGGTGACAAGCAGTCCTGGTGTAGGCTTAGATTGAAGGATTTGTCTGGACATGGGACTTTAGCTGCTAAAACCGGGCAAGTTCCAGGCAAACCAGGACAAGCTGGGTACGCTACATTCTCCTCTCAGGCTCCAAATCCCCTTCTCTTTACTGCCGTGCACTCTCCAAATAACATCATTTTCTACTTGTGCCACTCAAAGATTGGGAAGCACAGATTTAGATAAATTCAAACGCAAAGACATTCAATAGCTCATGCTAGCTAACAGAAAATCTTCTATACTTAAACTAACATTCAAAGACTTGGCAGTCTGGCCAGGACTAATCTTATCTCCAAGTGCCTGCTATCCTGATCCCTCTGCTCCAGGCTTTCCAGTCTCTTGATTGCCCCTTCAATGTATCTTTCTCATTTTCCCGACTTCTCCATCTGGATGGCTTTACTGCCCCCTGCCTACTTATCCAGAGCCACCCCCAAGGATCCAGTTAATTCAAAGCCCTTTTGCAAGCCCACCCTAGACTTCTGTGAAGTCTTGATGAGCTCAGCTCAGGACAATTATTTGGACCACTCATTTGTCAAGGAGTCAGTCACATGAGACCCTCCCCATCTCTTGTACTGATGTGTGGAACTGTTACTATTTTTTTCTTCCAAGAGTTATTTATCCTTTCCAGTGTTTATATCCTGTCTGTCCAACCAGAATGCAGCCTCTCTGATGGCAGGTGTTACACCTCATATTTATGTCCCCCACAGTACTCAGTAACGCAGTTTCTTATACATTTCTTCTACAGAGTGAGCATGCAACAAATATATGTTTATAGATAACTGATTAATACTGTCTTCCTCCTGCCACTGTGTGAGGAATTCAGACACCTTCCTGCACAGATAAATGCTCCAATTTCTTTTCTTGTGGGTAAATTGCCTTCCCATTATTCTGCCTCCAGAATCTTAGCTGTCCTTAAATGCCTGGTAGGAAAACAGAACCAAGAGCAAATTATGAACATTTCTCTCCTCTGGGGATAAGAAAAGGGCAGAATCACTGTGGGGGTGGAGTGAGGGTAAGACAGGAAGAAAACATTACAACAAAAATGTAAAGAAACCACCTTTAAGAAATTTTGGAGAGGCAGAGAGCATTCCAAATACAGAAGAAGGTATAGAGAAGAGGGCTTCACGGGAAAGAAAAAAATAAAACAAAGTTGTCTGTATTAGAGTATGGACAGAAAAACCTGTGCAAAAAGCCCCAGCACGAATGCCAAGCTCTGCCCTGAGAGGGGCAGCCTGCTGGACCCCCTCCAGAAGGATGCTTTCGGTGGGCTCCGCACAGATGGCAGCCCCATGTGCACAGCTGGAGAGGCCCCGGTGGCCCAGAAGCGCACAGCCCCAATTACAGGACCGAAGGCAGGCATAGTGAACTGATGGAAAATTTCCTTCAGGCAACATCATTTCAGCATAAAAAACAATATTGATCCATTTGCCTCCCAGCCAAAGAGAAATCATGTTAGACAAAGGAAATTAGGCAATAGGTTTAATGCGACTCCAGCTGCAGCTGCAAAATAAACCTAATGTACCCTGACTCTCCTTCCCAGGCTCGCTCTGGTGTGCACAGGCCACTCCACTGGGAGGGCGCTGAGTAGGTGATCCGCAGGCACAGGAAATCTTTTAAATGAAAAAGTCACTGCCCTCTGGTGTCCAGAGAATCCCACTGCCAGCAGGACCCGCTGGGAAGTGACATCCAGGATGCCGGCAGATTTGCAGGGACTCGTGCCCCGCGCCGGCCAAGTGCACACTTGTCACTGAGGATGAAGCATGCAGTCTGCTGCCCCGCAGCACAGCGAGGAAGCGTTGACCTTGGATCCACGGCAGCTCACTCAGCACACGCAGCTCACAGCTCTGTACGAACCTATATACGTCTATTCTTTAATCTCAGCTTATATGTGATGAGAGTTGGGAAATCAAAGGCCAACATGTGTGTTTGTGCAAAATCTGTGCGGCCGTAACCAGAAACCCTGATTAACAGGGAAACAGTTATATGTCTGTGCACACGTGTCCTGGGTGGGTCCCCATAATCTATAATTCAAAGATCGGGTATGCAATTAGAACAAAATAGGTGCAGACCCAGGTATAGAGGTGAATATTTGCAGACACCCCTTGGGGGATGGGAAGGGGTCCTGAGCCTGAGTCATCTAACTCCACTTCCTCCCACCCACATCCCAGCTCCACATCCCAGCTCCACATCCCGTCTCTCTCTGGCAGTGAGAGCTAATACCGCGAATGTCAGACTCACAATCTAAAAACCAATGACCGGAGCAAAAAGCAAAAGCCACACCTCTCTACTAGCCCTGCCCTTGCCGCCCTGGGTAAAGAGTGGCTTATGCCGTATTCACTTTTGTCTTCAGCCACCTAGTGTGGTCTCTGGCACATGGCAAGGGCCCAAAATATGATTTTTTTTAATGTCTGAATAAAGGAATGTGAGACAAGATAAAATGTAATAGAGACAAGTGGAAAGGTTTTCATTAATTATAAAAATCAAGCAATTTTACATGTTTCCACTGGGAAAAAATTGACAGCATTTGGTATAAAACAAATCAAGGACTAGATGGATGTTCTAGAGAACTCTCCCACAAGTATACAAACATGTACATAGTGTCTGAAATAGTGAAAGATTGGAAACAATATAAATGTCTACCAGCAAAAGAATATATAATAAATTATGCTATATTCATAAATAGAAAACTATACAGCAGTGAAAATGAATGAATGAAAATGAACGAAATAATCATTTCAACATGGATAAGTCCCACAAACATGATACTGAGAAAGTTATGCAATAACACATTCAGTACAGTCCAATTCATATAAAGCTAAAAACACAAAATTTTATATCTGTGTGAAAAGATAGATGATAGATGGAGAGCTAGACAGTAGATATAGGCACAGATGACTTGGGAGTGTGTCTATATAGAGTACAAATAGAGAGAAATACACGGGACTAATAAACATCAAACCCAGGATGCACAGTAGTTGTTGGGGGAAAGCAAGGAGATGGGTTTGGGAAGATTGCTACACAAGTATTAACTGTGTTATTCTTTGTACCTTTTGTTCACATTAAATATTGCATCTTTTAAAAATTGTAGACACTGTAAATTACTGTCTACTCAAGTGGACCTAAAAGTGTGATATAGAAAAGCAACCACTTAGCATAATCCTAATCATCTTAACATAAACATCAGAGAAGAAGACCCAATACAAGTTTAATTTATTGACTAAACTAACGTGATAAGATATTAGAACCTCATGCAGTCACTCACATTTCACTGTCTTAACCTACAAACAGTGATTTCACAAGGTGCCTCTTAGAAAATGTAATAAAGGAAACGCAAAGTTCTACATGTAGTTATAAAACTTCCCAGCCTCCCATGTTCCTGCTCTGGTGGCGTACAGGCAGAATCGTGTCCAGTCGTGGGACTCACACCTTCGTAGGACGTGCACAAGTGTGTGTCAAGAGCAGGGGGAGCAGAAGAGAGGTCAGGACACTGAGATTCTGCTGATCAGGGAGCCAAGGCTCCCTTGAGGGATCTGAGGATGTTTCTCTGGTGATGGGATGGCTCGTTGGGGGCCAACGACTTTCTTCAAATGTTTGAGTGAATCAAAGGACTGTCATATGAGAGCGTACATATTTTCTGCATAGCTCCAGAGGCCAAACATGTTAGGAGTGGGAAGGAGGTAAATTTTGGTGCAACCAAAGGAAGAATATCCAGACAATACAGCCATCCCAGAAAAGACTGAACTGTTTGGTTAGATAGTAAGTTCCCTAAAACTGGCAGTAATCAAGCAAGGCTATGGAGAACTCTGGACTTTAGGAGTTCCAAAGTCTTATCTAGGTCTATAACTAAACCAGTGGTTCTCAAACTTGAGTGTGCATCAGAATCCCCTGGAAGGGCTCGTTGAAACACAGATCATTGAGCTCCCAGCTCAGAGCTTCTGAGGTGGCAGGTCTGGGGTGGCAGCTGAGAATTTGCATTTCTAATAAATTCCTAGATGGTGCTGCTGCTGCTGGCCCAGGCACATACTTTAAGAAACTTCTGCTCTTTTAAAAAAAAAAGGTAAGCCAGCTTAAATTCAGTTTTTTGGAGTTTTGTCCGGGCCATTAAAAAAGACTGCCCTTTCCTAAATCCCTCACTGCCTCCAAAGAGACTTCTGCCGTGATCCTCTCTGGAAGGGAAGGTGTGCTTTCACTGGTGCCTTCTCTCAAGGCATTTCCAGGAAGCCACGGCTCTTTGCTTCTTATGAAGAATATAAGGACCTGGGATTCCTTCTGGTACTGACATTAAATTTCCTTTGATCCATTTTCACTCCATCATCTGTTTCCTCCATAACCAAGGGCCCATGATTTTAAGATAACTGGCCAGAATTAGGAGAGAGTCTGAGGCCAAAAAACAGAGTTATTGGATCCACAAAAGATCCAACCTGGCTTAAGCCATCTTCATGGCGAGGTCTGGCGATGCTACTGGCCGTTGACTCTGGAACGCGTCTTTCTCATGCATTGCTTTGGGGAAGAAGAAGGCAGAAGTGTCAAGAATTCTCTCTTATTTTTTAATTCAAAGGTAAAAAATGTAAATCTTGGTTACTGAACCAGTTCCAGGAGCAAACAAAGCACAATCAAAATTTTTAAATCACACGTTTGTTCACCGGCTCAAGACTGTTAGTATCTGTTTTATTCACTCAGCAAATGATAATTGAGTTCCCATAGGGACCTGGCACTGTTTTGGAACATAGGGATACAGCTGTAAATAAGACGAGCAATGCCAAAGACAGGGAAATATGTATGTTAGGGAGGAAGAAAAAAGGTAGCAGGTGCTTAGTTAGAAAAGCCCATGCCTTTCACACACCCACCGCCCCGGGTGTTTGTTTTTTGCCAAAATCCTAATGCTTAAAAACTGTGCTTACTCTGGCCAAGGCAACTGATCAATGATAGAATGGGTTCCTGCGATCTATTCCTAAGCTGCTTTTCTTTTATAATTTGCAAAAAGATTGCAGCTATTAGTAGCAAAGTCCCTGGAAATCATTTCTAGTTCACTTGCAAGGTTCAGTTGCATAAGAACACGTTTAAGTAAACAGCCTGGAATAAATAGTGGTTAAAATTTTACCCATATGGAGTCAGCAAAGCTAGCTGTTTTCCATGCAGAGTCCAAAACTTTTTTTAAAGCAAATGTCTTCTGAAGGCCACAAAATGAATCTTAGGTGGTTTGTTGGAACAGTTTCACCACAAATAATTTTTCAAAGGAGTCAGTTCTGGGGGCATTTAAAAGTTCTGATTTAATCAGCTTATCTTAGCCAAAAAGAATCCATCCAAGCTTCTCAGTTTGAGTCATTCTTGGTGAAAGAATGATGGGAGATGGAGCTTTATTATGAAATATAATTCTAGTACCGTTGGTCCTGCCTTAATTAAGCCATTACTGCAAGGACTTCTGAATCACAACTATAGCTAATAATAGCTCCCACTTATTTGATAAATTGGTCACCTACTGCCACTGACCACCTCCTACTACTAACTGAGCACCTGCTGCATGCCAAGTACTACTGAACATTAATTATGCACCAAGCATTCCTTGAACACTATCTTAAACACTTACAGCAATGCCATGAAATAAATTCATCATCATCCCTGTTTTACGAGTAAAGAAACTGAAATTCAGAACAATTAAGTATTCTTCCCAAGGTCACACCTAGTTAGAAAGTGGCAGAGCAGGAATTTAGCCCAAAGGCTTTCTCTTTACACTATGGTTCTGCTCCTGCCCGCAGTGGCCCGGATGGCAGGTTGGATTTTGTGTGGATTAGCAAAAGACACTTATTCTCAAGATACTCTGCTATCATTTGCCAGAACATTGTCCTAAATACTATATAAATCTATGGTAACTGCTATGTGAAAGGTGCCCCTGAAGCTATGCAAAAATACAACCTGGATACCCTTAAAGCAGAGGCCCTGACACCAGGCTGCCTCCACGAACATATGCAAGACAGCACAGTGAAAGGTCATGGCATAAATCTTCCTCATTTCCACCTACGCACCTGGTACCAGGCCTGGGTCTGCCACCCCCTCTCCCCACAGTGTACACTGCAAGAGTGTGGCTTTGGGGATTAGAGGAGAAGTTAATTATAAACACTCTTAGATCCAGGCATTAAAAGCAGAGGCTTCAGGCTGACGGACTTATATAAGCAGAAACGTGGCTGCTGTGCTTATGTGCATGTGTGTGAGGGTGAGTGAGTACATGCGTGCGCATATGCTTCTTTTGAGGAGAAGGAAGATTACAGTGTACAAATTAGTCAAAGGATACACAATGCCCAACTTCAAGGGAAAATGACCAGTAGCTCCTTTGAAATAGTCACTGATAATGTAGCTATAACAACAAGCCATAAGCATCACTATTTGCCAAAGGGCACCTTCCTCCTCATTTCTTCTTTTTCCCCACACCCCACAAACCCCACTACGCAAGGATGAAACAGTCATTCTTCCCCTGCTTTCTTTCACACATGACGCCCCTCTACAATTCAGAGGGGCACTTTCATGAGCTTCGAGTCATTACTCTTCACTGAATATAAAGTTAAATTCATTTATCTCTATCTTCAATGAGAAAGGGAAGAAAATTAAGCAGGAAAGATGGCACAATGCCTTCAAGAATGGTGTAGTCAAGGTCAAAGCCTGCTATAATTGAGCTAAAAAATAATAAACGAAAATAACTGTGAGCAGAATATGCCTGCTCTGCAGAACACAGTCCAGCCAGAAGTCTTCATTAAATGTTCCAGTGCACACAATGTGGTAGCTGCGTGTTTGTGTGCTTGAGATTCTGGGAGATACCCTGTAGCTCATAAATACTGGAAAAGGACAGTTGCCATAGTAACGAAGTGCTGTTTAATGAATACCAAAGAACTGAAACTCATAGGACAGTCTTAAATGGCCAGAACATGAGTTACTGCTGCTGCTGTGGGCTTGCAAGCAACTTACATTCCATCCTCTCTAACAGAATTTCTAACAAGTTGGCCAATTTGACCCATCTCTGTCCTGACCATATGACACCACAAGATTTTGTCTTGGCACCGCATGAAAATCATACTCTGGATTTCTTCCCCCTGTCTCTAAGATATTCTACGGAATGGGCCACACATTTCGATAGGGAATGTGTCCTTAAATTTGAAGCTTTGCCCCAAGTAGTGAAGCGTTAGGACACATACCTCTGTCATAAGCAATAGACACTGGTTCAGTGAGCCGTCAAGCTGAATCCAGCAGACCCTTTTTACTTCTGAAAAAGGTGAATGCTCCATAAGCACCAAATGCAGTTTGTCGTTATTGTGCAACGACACAGAGTGGCTACTGCAGCTGATTTCTGCGGGAACTTTTTACAGGCTGGGAACGTCTCAGGTAATCTTTCATTAGAATGTCCAAGCCTTCTCTGCAGTCTCGCACTCCCAATTCTCTCTCACTGTCCATCACCGCATGTCAGATTCCTCACCCTGAAATCATTCGGACTTTTACAGGTTTAAAAGAAAAAAAGCCTGGCTGCACTGCTCTTCATCCCCCGATCACCCTCATTACTTCAATGCAGTTCATTTTTAAGGTTACAGATGCTGTTGCAAGCATACTCACTTCTACATGCCATCAATAAGTAATGAGAACAACAACAAAAAATGAAAACATCTATGTACCATGAAGCCAAAAATCATTAGCAAATGCATCCATTCTCCAGAGGCTGGCTTGTTCTTGCATAACCAGCAGCTCCACTGGCCTCTCCGGGGCCCCTATCTCAGTGTGGGCTGTGGGCGCCCCCTTCAGGGTCTGGGGTGAAATGCGCATTGATCTCATTTGGATACTAAGTCATCTGCTGAGCAATTGTTTTTGCTAAAACCTTTCAGGAAATTTCCAAGGAAAATTTTGGGCAACCTCTAATGATGTGGTCAGACAGAAAGGCTTCACATCACCAGTCTTCAGCTAATGTTAAATCATATAGGTAAAACAAAAGGGAATATCTGCAAGAAAAAAAATGCCTATTGATATATCCATTTATTCATTCGATTAAACAATGCTTCCCAACTAGATGAGCTCTGCTTAAAATTGCTCTCGTCTGTAATAAACAAAATTAAAACTGGAGAGGGGCAGCCCATGACCTCCTCACCTTTCTACTCCCTTCCACAGTGTGAATCTGTTCTTTCTCTCATGTAATCCTGAGCCCTAACTGCTTCCTCCCAGATCCTCCCATGACTGCCTCCACTGACCTCACCTCCACGTTGTCAGGGCCACACGTCTCACTTGCTCTCCTCTCTAATGTGGTCCTATGCTGAGGACTGCACTAAGGCAAGAATGATCTTTCTTCCTTGAACATCAATGGCATCTTGCTTCTACCATTCATGTTATGTTCTTAACATATTCCTTAGATTGAGACTATTTGACTTTATATCTCATCTCTCTCCCTGCACTGTCCACTACCTAAAGGCAAGACCTGGATCTTGTACAAAGTTGACCTCACGCCTGGCTCACAGCGCTGCTCCTGGGCTGAGCGAGCGTGGGAAGGAAGGAGCACAGGAAAGCTGCTCTCCTTTAGCTCCATCTTCTCTAGAAGAGCTGCTCAACAAGCTCATTGCTCCCCAACCTCAGAAATGAAGGGGACACAAAGGAATTCAGACCAGCAGTTCCTCCTCCTTGCCTTGGATTTATCTTTATTCTTTTCTACTTGGTTTATCTGTACTCGTTCATCCTTTCAACCAACATTTACTGATAACTTGCAATAAGTTAAAAGCATGAGGTGAGGGAATGCTATTCTTCTTACTTTTCCTCTCATCGCAATTATTGCTGAGTAAAATCTTTCCAGTTTTCCTTTATGCCATTTCTTTATTTTTCCCCAGCTTTACGGAGATATAATTGACATATAACATTGTGTAAGATTAGGGTGTGCAAAGTGTTGATTTGATACACTTACATATTGGAAAATGATTACCATCGTAGTGTTAGCTAACACCTCTATCAAGTCACATAATTATCATTTCCTTTTGTGTTGAAAACGTTTAATATTTACTTTCTGAGCAACTTTCAAGTATATAATACAGTTCATGCCATTTCTTGATGACATCAGCCTTCCATGCAGTGTGGAAGGCTGTATCCTCCTCACTCACCTGTTCAACATTTATTGTGCTTCTACTCTGTGCTGAACTGGGCCAGGCCCTAGGGATACAGAATCAATTAAAACATAAACCTAGAGCATAATTCCCCACTCCTTAAGTGTGGGCTATGCAAAGTGACTTCCTTCTAACATTACAACACGGAAAGGGGAGGAAATGAGTAACTGTACGCTGGAGAAACCCAACAAACTCTAGCCAGCCAGCTGATCCAGGTCAACATCCCCAGTGACAAGTCACATGGCTAGCATGTACCCTTGAAAGGATGGGATGAAAATGGTACTTTACCTCTATGATCTTCCTCCCTAAACCCACAACCCCTGGCTAACAATGAGAAAAACACCAGAAAAATCATAACAGAGGGATGTTCTACAAAATGCCTGGCTAGTGCCCCTCAGAACTGTCAAGGTCATCAAAAACAAAGAAAGTCAGAGAAACGCTCACAGATCAGAGTTGCCTAAGGAAATGTGATGACTAAATGTAATGTGGTATCCCGGATGAGATGCTGGATGGGATCCTGGAACAGAAAAAGAACATTAGGTAAAAAATAAGAAAATCTGAATAAAGTATGGACTGTAGTTAATAATAACATATAAGCATTGGTTCATTCATTGTAACAAAGGTACCACAGTAATGTAAGATAGTAGTAATGGGAACTGAGTGTGGGGTATATGAGAACACTGTACTATGCTGGCAACTTTTCGATAAATCTAAAACTTTCCTGAAATAAAAATAAAAAATGGGATTAGACTTGAAGAATGTTAATGAGGGAGAAAGACAGTGAATAAAGACTGTGGTACAGTATTGTGCAGTAGACAATAGAACTCAGCCTGCAAGGGGAGATGAGGCCGGCTGTGACAGTGGCGGGGTAGTGTCTAAGGACAGTGGGAAGCCGTGGATGATGTATGGACACTTAGAGAAGGCTAAAAATATTGTTGCACATCAGAAAAGTCCTAGTTGAGGTCATTAGCAGAAATTCTGGTCAAGAACGGCCAACCTAGATTAGCAACTGTCTCATAAAAAGCAAGAATAGAGAAAGGCGGTCCTATGATCGACCTAGATAAGGAATCAGCACATGGTTTCTGCAGAATTCTCCAGCTTTTAATATGAACCATGATAAACACACTTTCTCCTTGTTCAAATATTCTTCTAAAATCCTTATTCTACGAAGCCTCCTCTTCAACTGCCCCTCCTTTCCTCTTTCCCACATTCTGCAATTTTCACATTGAAAAAGATGAATAATGATAGTGCAAAAAATTCTGCTGGTGGCTTAGAGAAAATTCTTAAATTAAAGGGTTGGAGAGGCAAGAGGCAGAGTAAGTCAAAGAAATCCAAAGGGAGCTATATCATTTCAATATATCTTGCCAAGTAAAGAGAACGTTTCTCCATTTTTCAAAAAGTTAGTAAAACCAGAAAAGAAAAACAAAAAGGTCTCCAGTCTTTTAAAAGAATCTGAGGGTCAGAGAAGTGGAACTCTGTGGCTCTTCGGCCCCCCTGGTCACTACGAGGCAAACAGCTGAGAAGACCTGAAAGTGAAAATGCACTCCAAAGAATGACACCAGCCAAGCTAGACAAAAAAAAGCAACCATAATAATCTACATCCTGTCTTCACGTAACACTTTCTTAGTTGACAAAGCATTTTCATGTATATTATCATGTGATTCTAACAAAAACCTTATGAGGTAGGTACAACAATTATTAATAATCTTATTTTACATATGAGAGGGTGGATATTCAGAGACCTTAAATGATCTGCCTAAGTCCCCCAGTCTGATACTGATGGAGCCAGAACCAGAACCTGCACATCAGGCTCTCGGGCTGTGCAGGTTTCCATTACACCCGGCGTCGGGGTGTGCACAATAGGCAGACGTAGATAAAGAAGACTGAGTGCTAATAATTAATGCCAATGTGTATCTTTACCCCAAAGAGACAAATATGAAAAGGTAAATATCTAATTTTCTGTTATCATTACTGTTATAAAGTGAAGGATAGATATTATATAAGAAATAGTAAAGAACTGATGAGAGAAAGAGCAGAAAGAAACCTAAAAGCACAGAGGCTCTTTAGCATGACCTTAAGTTAGTTATTCTTAGACTAGAAATGAGGGAAATTAAGCAGGTAATATATAGATGTTAAAAAAAAAAAAGAAAAATTAAACATCTGGATCATTATGTGCTATTCTGAAACAACCGAACAGGAAAGGAAGGACAAAACAATGTTATAGAAATCAGTAGCTAAACTTGTGAGAAAGTGGTCTAAATTTATACAGTCTAAACACATGACTCAAAGAGACATAATCACAGCCTATAAATAGCCTCCAAGCAAGAATATATGTGGTAAATAAAGGAAGTGAATTATTCACCACCTTAGGTTCGGGTCATTTCTCTTTGTCCAGTCATCTGAGGAGGACGATGCTTTATGCCTCAGCTGGCGTCGTCCTCAGAAATGAAAACAGCCGAGGAGACTCGTAGGCTGGGTGCCGCTGGAGATACCCAGTGCAAGGTTAAAAAGAAGAAACACAGCGATGGGCTCCGCCAGCTCCCCACATTATTAGGAGTTAGACTGGATAGTCACATCACTCAACAGAGTATTTTCATTTCTCCCTCACCTTGGAAAATGAATAGTAGAGAATAGAATCAAATCCAAAAAAGTTTTTAGTCACTAGCCCACTTGATGGGAAGAAAGAGGGAATATGAACAATCAAGTATAATATAAAGTGCTCTCTTTGATGTCGGGAGATAGTATGCTACTGAATCTCATGAAAAGCGTGCAAGTTTGCAAAGTCAGACACTGGATCAGCATTCTTGGATCAAACCGTCACAGACGCTGTTGTGCTAAAGTTTCCCCATCGCCGTAAGCTGGTCCCGTTTGTCTCACCTCGTAAGTCACCTTTTAAATACCAAAGAATTTTTAAAAACCACTAAGAGCTGTGCAAATGCAAATTATTACTAATTATTATCATTATTATGACTCTCCCAGATGCTATGCTTCAAAAACACCATTTTTCACAAATATTTCTTCCACATGATAGTTTTCTCCCTTGTGAAATTTTCTAGGTATTCTGATTGTCATGATCTCCTAAACCACAAGTTATTTCAAAAGACCCAAACCTTGGCACAGCTTAAATTGTTTGAATTACAATGGAGATGAGCCTGGGCGGGGCCCTGCTGGGCATTCAACAGCCCTGGCAGAGTGATATTTAAAACATCAGGAGCCCTGGAAACACAGGACACTCGATCCATCCACAGACCAATCCAGACCAGGCAATTTTTTTCCATTGTCTTCCCAAGGACAATTTTTCTAGCCTAGGAGAGAAGCTGCCTGCATTTGGTTTTACTTGTCTTCATTTCTTATGCAGGGAGGGGAGTCTAGACCGTGTGATAACCAGGTATTTAGTCCTTAAGTGGGCAACAGTTTCTTGTTAACATAATAGCAAAGGCCCTGAGTTGTGCCTTGTTGGTATCTTAGGCCATTTATGTAAATAAGATGTTCATACCACCATTTACTGCATTGCAGGGATCATAAACAAAGACGAGGTGATACAGGTTTTAAAGGCTATTTGCAATGACCAGGGACGGCCAACTATGTGAACTGGTCCCTGAGCTGGGACAGCGCATGCCCAGAAGAGAGCGTCAAGCTCAAAAAGGCAAGTATTTCTGAGGGAGTATGTGGGGCTTGTTTTAAGCTCATAGCAACGGTAGCCTATTGCTTCTCGAATGGTCTTCTTCTGCCCAGAGGGTAGCCCAGGAGAACTTCAGCTGAAACCGGGTCTTCATGACAACACCACTCCCAAGAAACTATAGACTTTTGCTTACTACAATGAAAAACCTAAGAGACTTTGAAAATAAATGCCTATTCAATGAAGATAGAAGGTCCATTGTACCCCTGTTTACACATGTATGCTTGCACACACACACAGTGTCAAAGTGTGTAGGACTTTCACTATTAAAACTGCACAGTTTATAGAAAAACACAAATCAGGATGCAGGTGTTGTCTGTGTTAACATCCTGTAAGGAGAAACTAACAGAGTTTCAGCCTCTATTGAATGCTTTCCTGAGTTAGTGGAACTTGCCAAACCTGCAATATTAACATAGAATTATGGAAATTGGAAACAAAAGGCTGAAGTCTACTGGGAATGATAGGCTCAAGAGGAACTCAACTGGAAAATTTGGCTAACTAACAGTGACATTCTTTGTGCTGAAATTTCTCTATCTGAAAGGTTTAAAAAGGCTGTAATTATTTCGAGTTTTTAATTCAGCCCTTTTCAAACCGAGCCTTTTATTTTCTTCACTGCTCTGTACCTTTCCTCCATGTGAACTCAGGCGTTGGCCAAGCACTGAAGTGGTAAATTCACGTTGGTTTTATACACATATCCATTTCCAGGGAATGGTACGCAACACAAATTTTGCATCCTTTATGCCGAGGAAAACAAAGGAATATTTGTACATCAAAAACTTTATCTTGTGCACAGGCTCAAAATACCTGAGCATGGCTAAAAAAATCACCTAATAAGAAATGGCTGATTAAGGCCAATGAATAATTTCTTTGCAAGTTAGTGCTTTTTCTCCACATGGAAGCCAAGGAATACAAGATGTTAGACTTACCTTGTGGCTTTTGGGTCCCAAATCACAATGTCAGCATCTGATCCCACAGCTATTCTTCCTTTTCTTGGATAGAGATTAAAGATTTTAGCTGCATTTGTGCTGGTAACTGCCACAAATTGGTTTTCATCCATTTTACCATTATGCTGTAAAACCATTGAAGGAAGAAAACGTATTTGTACTAATGATCAAATACTAGAAAATCTCCTATCAATAAAAGTACAAGTATCTCCTAGAGCCGAATAGTACTGCACCTGATTTCTTTCACTGTGAAGCTGAACACAGCTGTGGATGCTGATAAATCTTAAACAATCATAGTGATAATGATGAGGATGATGGGGTACCATATGGAAGCCTAAAGATAAATTGTCAAAAACCTATCAGCTTAAAAAAACACCCCCACTAATTTTTCCCACCCTTCCCAGAATCACCCGGACAACAGCTAAATGTTGGCAATAGCATTTTCAATTCTTGTTTAAAGTTTACTACTACATTTATCATCTGGCTTATTCATTGCAGACGAGATTTATGAGATGATCATGGAGACATTAGATGGAATTTTATAGAGTTAAAATGAGATAGACCTTTAAATTGGGTAATGTTGCTTTCAGAAAGAGGAAAAATCAACTCAAGAGGTTCAATTTTGTGCTATTGAAATTTACATGAACCAACAATCATGGACAGTCTATTGCAAGAGATTTTAATATGGACAAACTCTGGAGGGATGTAATCCCTCTAAAATGATTTTTTTTTAAATGCTGAGAGTTGGGGCCCGCCCTGTGGCCAAGTGGTTAAAGTTTTACAAGCGCTGATTCAGCAGCGTGGGTTCATGGGTTTGGATCCTGGGTGCAGACCCATTGCACTCATCAGCCATGCTGTGGAGGCATCCAATGTACAAAGTGTAGGAAGAAGGGCACAGATGTTAGCTCAGGGCGAATCTTCCTCACACACACAAAAAAATGTTGAGAGTCTATCCCTATGTACATTTATACGACAACAGCATCCTTAAGGTTTACTTAATTATCAAAGGATCCCTGTCTCAAAAAGTAATTAAGAGCCACACCCTGAAAGTAATATTCCCATAAGTAAACCACATTAAGTTTCAGAAAATAACATAGTTTCCTGTATGTTATTAAGAAATATTTGATTACTTTAAAGCCATTCATATACTTTATATATTATGAAAACCTGCTGTAATGAAGATACTCATTATAATAACACAAGTTCAGAGAGAAAAGCTGGACTGTCATCAAGAAAATCTAAGCAAAGAGAAAGAGAAGAGAAGTCATCTGGGATACTTAGAGTTAGGGTAGAGGAAAGGAGGGGAAGAGGATGATTAGCAGAAGACAGGGCTATAGAGATACTTTGAAAACTGTTACATGTCAATTGATTGTTCAAATATTCTGCAAGTAATGGAGAAAGTTAAAGGGTTTTAGAGAGGAAAGCAGTATGAACAGATCTTCATTTTTTGTTTTTTGTAAAGACTGGCACTTGAGCTAACAACTGTTGCCAATCTTCTTTTTCTTCTTTTTTTTTTCTTCTCCCCAAAGTCCCCCAGTATATAGTTGTATATTCTAGTTGTGAGTGCCTCTGATTGAGCTATGTGGGACGCCACCTCAGCATGGCCTGACAAGCAGTGCCATGTCTGCACCCAGGATCCCTCCCGGCAAAACCCCAGGCCCATGAAGTGGAGCACAGGAACTTAACCACTTGGCCACAGGGCCAGCCCCTAGATCTTTGTTTTTGAAAGGTAACTCCAGTCCTGGAGGACAGAATAGATTGTAGCAAGCGAGAGACTGGAGGCAGAGGTAATAGCAGTAAGACTACTGCAATGGTCCAAATGAGAGATGGCCCTCAGACTACAGTGGGAGACATGAAAAGGAAATAAGGAGGGATTTTGCAAATAAAATTGACAAGACCTGGTAAATAATTAGAGTTAGAAGTGAGTAGTACATGTAGGGGATTCTGAGATGTGATTAATGTGTCATCTAAGGGAGGGTTTCTGAGAGATGGGTGAGAATGGCATGTCATTGGAGACCTCAGGTCTAACTGGGCAAGTCTCCAGGTGCTGATCTTTGCAGCTACACATGCCCACTGGCTGGACAGGTTAACATACAAATATTTAACCATTCAATTCTCCATTTTCAGGGAGAAAATTTTAAATCATAGAGAGTCTTTTTCTAGACTTCAGATTATTATTTATGTGACCTCATACAGAAGTTTTTAAAATATGATATCCAAGCGTTCTTAAAAAGGGACAACTACAAAGATTTTGTGAAAAGGAGGCATGAACATAATAAAAATCCTTCATATATTTTCAATTACTCCAAGTATTTACACCAGTGACACATGAAGAACTGGGATTCAAGAACATGAGAAATCAAGTAGAAGGACCAAAACATTTCAAAGACGTCAAGAATAATACTTTGGGTACTCAATTTAAATTCATCTCCTACTGTCTGCAAAACGACGCAATGCATCTTCTAAACTAAACTATGCAGAGAAAGAAATTATTTCTTTGCTGATAGGATCCTGGAGGACGGGTGATGGCGGTGATGGTGTTGCCTTCCCAGTCTCCACTCTAATAAAAACAATCAAAAAGCTTCTCCATGAAGGTTTGTGGTACTCTGGTCCTAAAATGGGCTAGATCCTGGCTGAAGAATTAGGCCAAACAGCCTGGATCCTGTGAAACTCACCACGCCTTTTTCCCATATTACTGACATCCGGTCTTCAACACCATTCACTCCATTGGGAATCTTAGTAAAATCATCCTTTCCAAGAGCTTTCTGGCAGGTGTTGAAAGTGCAGTGGTCAGTCCCTGTTGTGGTTAGATCACCACTAAAAGAAAAACACACGAAAGTGATGGGGGTGTGTAGATAGAATATGTCAGGAGGAAACTACCGTAACCTTTCCTAATCTCCTGTTCCCCTTCTCGCCTGAAAGTCAGAAAACTGCAATGGAGAATGAGTAGCTTTTTCCAAGTACATATTTCACCCACCTCCATCTCTATTCTGGGAAGTACTTTTGGAGAATGCTACTCTTACAAGAAGCATGGTGATAGGTTCTAGGCTCAGCTCCATCACTTACTGGTTCTGTGATTATGAGCGTGTCCAATGCTCAGTTTCTCATCTAGAAATTGATAATTATATGTACTTGATGGTGATTATTTCAGGATCACTGGCAATAATGTAAGTGAAAATTCCTCTTGAGTAGAGTACTACACAAAGTTGCACCATGGTGAGCCACATGAACAGAGGCAGCCAAAGGGCAACATTGGGATGAGCGGAGATGTGACATTGGCTGAAGATATTGATGTCACCAGCAAGAGGAATCCTTTAACTTGAAAATAATCTCGGGGATGTAGAAGTGTGAAGGAGGAAAGAGGCTGAAAGGAAAGGGCAGGTGATATCTTGTACAGTCTGTTTGGAAAAGCTCTTTAACGTGGATCTGAGCATCTGTGAATGGGAGTGTCAAAATGTCCACAAATGGCGTAATTCTCAAGAAAAATGATCATAATCTCTGAAAATAGTTTGGATGGCCTTTCATGAGGATAATCTACTCGAGGGCAGGATTTTGCCTTGCACCCCTGCAGTGGCTCTGCCCTACATCATAACCAGTGGTACCTACACAACAGGCACATATGGTTCCCAGGTTACATCAGCATGGAAAAAAATACAAGAATATTCTGAATGATAAAAATAAGGCGTAATGAAGAGACCTGGCCCTAGGCAATAACAGATAGAAAAGAAAAGGAGAAAATCAGAAAGGAGTAAAATTTCAGGAGAAACTATCTGATTTCTCTGTGTCTAGGGAACGTTTGACACCATATCATAAAATAATTAAGCGAATGCTTTTTGGTCTCCAGATGAGGGTCTCCCAGGGCCTGTCAGGTGAAGGAGAAGAGAAGAGGAAGAGGAATAGAACAGAATAAGTCAAGTAGAACAGGAGGTCAATGGAAGGTCCAGATGGTAGGACAAGATCTCCTACACTCAAACCCGAGACTCGTAAAACATCTTATTTTGACAAAACACTTCACAATCATCTGCTAAATAATTACTTAGCCAATAGATTCATGAGGAAATCAGGCGTTGAAGGGTCTGGTCGCAGGGGTGGACCCATAACATAGTGGGCTGCGTGGTGCCATTCTTTATTCCAGTAGTGAGTACCATCGGTGCCGAGACTTGCCGCTATGGGTTCTCCATAGACCACCTTCCCTGGAAAGTTCAAAGGAAGCATTCAGTGCCTTAATTTGTTCTTAAGAGAACCATTTGACAAACAAATAAATGTTAGTGTTCTTGGTCCTAGCAAAGGAGAACACCAATCCCAAACTATAATTTACCTTTATGAACAGGATTTAAAAATCAAAACTGTTGACTGAGTTCCAGTCAATGTGCATTGCATGTTGTGGTAGATGATTGTACTCACTCACTGAGGTTAGACTTGGCCACATGACTTACTTTGGCCAATTAAATATGAATGGAAGTGACATGTCTGCTTCCAAGCAGGAGTTGTTGAAACCACAAAGAGCTCTGCCATCCCCATTTTCCCTCTGTCATGAGACTGATAGAGGCTATTCCTTCAGTTGTGTCTCAGAATGAAGAGAATATGGAGCAGACACAGAGCCAGCCCATGATGGACATGCGTATCAAGGAGAAATAGATCTCTGTAGTTGAAAGCCATTGATATTTTAGATCCATTTGTTACTGCAGCATAACCTAGAGACAGTTGGCTGATACATGTGCCATTCTAATAGAATCTTCTCAAAAACCCTATCTAGTAAAGGCTGTTATTATCTCCATTAAAAGATGAGGATAAAGCTTATGGGGTTAAATAACTTCTCTACAGTTAGATTACATGCACTCAAAATAGAAGGAGCAGAAGAGGAGGATTTGAATGCAGGCATTTCAATTCCAGTGGTCCTATCTTCTATCCTATAGTACCCTGATGACAATTATCATATGGTCATATGGAGTTCAACCATGATACATCTTTGTTGCAAACAGATTGATAATCTTTTCACACTCTTAAGAAAATAAAAGTCTAAAAACTTATATTAAATAAAAGAACATGCAGATAATAAAATTGTAGCCAGAAATGCATATTTAAAAAATCATGCAAATGAGGCCATCAAAAGCACACAATGTTAGAAAAGTTAATAGTGCACAGTGAATTTGAATTTAAAATCAGAATCCTATCTCTGATTAGCATTTGTCAGAATAACAGATTCACTGGCATCAACTTGATCGTATCCACGCAGTCATAAAGGGGAGTGCACAGAAAAGAGATGCTGGCATACAAAATTAGTTCACTCTGGTTAATCAGATGCCAGATTTTAGTTAAAATCCTGATATATAACTGAAATTAACTGGTTTCCTCAGAGAGTGCTGACCGTGGATGGCCACCAGATGTCTGAGTCATATTAAATTGGAATGTAGCACCCTATTATCTCACAGATCATTTCTTCCCCAGACTGGCCACTTTCCTCCAGCACACCTAGGAATTTGAAAAACTATGAAAGCAAGGCTTATTGAAGCCTAAGAAACTAAACTTCTTAAGTAACGAAGGATCAGACTGTGCTCAATAAAATTTATCCCCCACGGACTTTGCCACTGCTAAGATCCTTCTCTTTCATGAGGCACTCACCCTACATGAACCCCATCCCCCTCCTGTTTCTTAGGGTCCTAGTCCTAGAAAAGAGGAAATACTGTTACCATCTTGTTGTGGTGTGTAGAACAAGAAGCAATCATTTTTAACGTGAACTAAGAGACAATGTACTATTTACTAGATAGATAACAGGATGGACACAATATTTTATTTGCAGGTATGAAGAGACCTTCCTATTCCAAGGGAACTTCTTACAGATGCTTGGACAATGAGAAAGATTTGATCCGCAATCACTTTACAAACTGCCAACTCAGGATTTTCCATGGTGCTTCATCACAGAGGAAAGATTCTTATCACATGTTCTACTCAATCATCTGGCCCATCAAGGTGCTACGGGAATACAGTTCCAAAGTTCTACAATTTTAATACCTCTCAGGAAAAATTAAAAGTGTCAGCATCTACCAGGAGTCTGGCAGGACTGTTTCGAAACCAGATGACAGGTAATTTCCTCAGAAGGCCTTAGTGTTTTTAAAATGTGACAGGCCACTTTTTTGGTATACACAACAAGCTCTTCCTTAACTGGGCTATTTTCAACTGTCTCCTCATTAAGCATCTGTAAATATGAAAAAGAAAAAGAAAAAGTAGAAATTCCTAAGTGCTCTTCCCTCTATTTCACAATGGTTCTAAGACATTTTCAAAGAATTAAACAGCATGCAAGAGTAAAAATGGGAAGGAAAACAAGGAGTCTGGATAATCCATAAGTTGGAGAATCAAACTGGATAATTCAGCATAATTGTGGGTTCTGTTAGATTTGGATCAGAAAAAGTAATGATAGAAATAGCTAACAAAAGTATAGCACTCTAGGGGCCAGCCTGGTGGTGCAGCGGTTAAGTTCGCACGTTATGCTTCGGCAGCCCCGGGTTGTCAGTTCGGATCCTGGTTGCAGACATGGTACCGTTTGGCAAGCCATGCTGTGGTAGGCATCCCCCATGTAAAGTAGAGGAAGATGAGCACAGATGTTAGCTCAGGGCCAGTCTTCCTCAGCAAAAAGAGGAGGATTGGCAGCAGATGTTAGCTCAGGGCTAATCTTCCTCAATAAAAAAAAGTATAGCACTCTATATAGTTTGCAAATATTGCTTGAAGGTCATATCTCATTTGACCTGCACGACAACCTTCATGCTGGTTTGACAGATCGAACCGACGCTCAATGAGACTAACTAATTTGCCCAAGACACATGGGTAGCAAGTAGTACACTAGAATTAGAATCTTCGTACTCTGGTATCATATCATACGTATGCACTATGTTACTAGGAAAAGTGTTATTTTTCATTTCTTGGTAAAGATCATGTATTTTTAAATGTTTAAGTCAACCACAAGCTATTTGTGGATGTGAGTGAGCAATTTTCCAATTTCACTTACTGGTTTCACTTACTACGCTGAACAGGTTAGTAATGAAAAGTGCTGTCTCCATCCTCGTCTGATACTCTCCTGACTCCATTTGAGACCAGATGGCTTCAGCAACTCTTGGGAGATAGTACATCTTCATCATTAATCTCCTCTCACTGTCTCAGCAAGATTCACATTACACTGTACCCTGTCCACCCATACACGTTCCCTCCTTCTTTCTCCATCCTTTTGCTCAAAACCAAAAAGGACTCTGCACTTATGATGCAATCTCTCATTTAAAAGAGTTTTGCCCTTGGAGAGATTCTAAAGATTTCAAAATAATGAAGCACATCAAACCAATCCAAACTCCCCCAACCAGACAACTAGCTTATTAGATGAAAGTGATAGAGAGGATGTTAAAACCTTGTCCGGATTTGGGAGCAGCAGTTAACCGAGTCACAGGATCTGTTAGAGAAGGGTGAAAGATGCGGACAAGCTGACCCAGGTGCCCGGGAGTGGAACAACTGGCTGCCCAACAGAAAGCCAAACATATTTATAAAAATAATTTTTCCTAGCTAGAAGGATAGAGTAGAACCTTCCTGGGCTCTGTTTCAATTCAAAATATTACATTTACAAAGGAAGAAGATAACTGAGAAAGAAAATACACAGAAGCAGCATAACAGAATAGATTATAAAGATTTAGATTCAAATCTTGATTTTACTACTTTTTAGTTGGTGACCTTGTACAGGATGAGTCCTTGCTCTTAGTCTCAGTTTTTCTCATCATGAAATGGGATCATAACGTCCCTCTAGCGTGGCAATTTTGTGAAGATCAAATAAATTAATGTATGCGAAAGTACCTAGCATCTTCCTGGGACTCTGGAGTCACTTCGTGTTATGGGCTGAATTGTGTCCCTTGCCAAAATTCAAACGTTAAAGTCCTAACCCCTAGTATCTCAGAATGTGACTGTATCTGGAGACAGGGTCTTCTATAGAGGTAATTAAGTTAAAGTGAGGTCATTGGGGTGGGCCCTGACCCCATATGCCTGGGGTCCTTAGAAGAAGAGGAGATTTGGACACAGATACACACGGAGGGAAGACACAGGGAGAAAATGGTCATCTACAAACTAAGGAGAGAGGCCTGGAACGCAGCCTTCCTTCGCTGCCCCCGAACGAACAACCCTGCTAACACTTTCATCTCGGATTCCAGACTCCAGAATTGTGAGAAAATAAATTTCTGTTGTTCAAGCCACCTAGTCTGGGGTACTTTGTTACAGCGGCCCCAGCAAACTACTATGGTCCACAAATGTTAGTTTCCTTATGGCTACACCATTCTACTTTAAAAAATGTTTTTGCATGGCCAGTTTTCAACTGCTTTGCAATTAGAAGGTGAAGCTTCTTATTCTAAATTTAAAGGAGAAACGGGGTGTTCAGATGATCATGTACAAGAAAGAAAAAAGAAATCCTGAGACTAAAATCCACCTTGACTCAGCCACACATTAACCCTTTCTTAGGAACAGCACTGATCACCAAGCATCAGGTCATCATACTCATGTAAAGGAGATTTGGTTTACTCTTAGTCAGCACTAACAAGCAGTGGTCAGCGTGACCACATGGGAAAGGAATGGCCACAGGGTGGCCCCTTCTCCTCCTTATTCCTCAAATGCAAGAGGAACATATGGGGCCAGTGTTTAAATAAAATGGAAAATAGGACATCTAAAACCTCTCTGCAAGAGAAGTTTGTATTTTATAGCAATAAACCTGGAACATAGAGCTTTCTCCAATAAGGAAACCCCAAACTCCAACGAAACCAAATCAAACAAACAAAAACCCAACCACAATGGAGCCCAGTTCACTGTAAGCTACTTGAGAACCAAAATTATCTTAATCAACTTTGCAACACTACTGTCAAGAGCACAGTGCCTAGCATCTATTTGGTGTCCAATAACTTGTTTTTTTATGAAAAGTATAAAGAAAACATTTATCAATAAGTTCAAATGAGTCATATTTATACCCTAAAGATAGGAATATGGATATAAAAATAGAGTTGAACTTTATTAGGACAAGTTAAGCTGGAAACTAAAAAAAAAAAGCTCTGAAAATTTCAGTCATAATTGGGAAGCAAATTATAACAGATATATACCAACTAGAGCATTAAATAAGTTGCTGAGAGAAATCACCACCATTCTAAGCAAAGTACCAGAAAAATAGTGAATCCATATCCTTGCGTGTGAAAGTTCTACTGGGAGGTGAGGAGGAGAGGTGAGCAATATATGTTTTTAAAAGACTATTAATAATTCCACATGCCAATATGTGGCAAGAGGAAGATGTATAATCAAAGCTACTCAAACCAAAATAAAAAGTGTCACTGAGGCCAACGGCACATCAGGAGACGTAAACTATTTGGACAAAGACTAGACTGTGGTGATTGAAAGAGGTCTGGGCTGGGCAGACTGGAACTTCCACATGACACACAGTTACAACTGGTCTGTCCCACTTTACACTTGGGCATGCAGCAAGAGCGGCAGATTCTGCTTCTAAAAGAAAAGGGTAACATCCTACGCACAGTCTTTTGATTCTCTTGCCTCATTTTTGCAAAAGTGGCTTCTCACAGGAAGGATGCAAACTAACCTAGTTCTAGTTACTGAACTTAGATTAACTAAGACTTAAAATAAGCATGAAATGGAAATTCCTTGCAAACTGTCAAAAGCAACTCGGTTTTTAATGGCTTGAACATGAATGCCTTATTCTTTTTCCTGTAACGTGCTTTTTACTTTCTATCGCAGGTGCTGAATACCAAAAGAAAGGATCAGGGTGGGAATTAAGGGAAACCTAAGGATCAAATGAAAGTTGGTGAACTGGACATGCATTCCAGTCACTTCCTTCTCAGTTCACATCTAAACACTAGTGAAGACGGACGAAAGATGAACAACATCCAGGCGGCGTTGAGAATGAAAGAGGAACCAGGGCTGACCAGAGGTTTTGATAGATTTTAGGAAGACAGAAAGCAGATGGGATGGCAACAGCTAATAAAGGAAAGTAGAGAGCACTACACTTGAGCTCGAAGGAGTAGACAGTACCAGAAAAAACATTCTTCCTCAGGTGGAAAGAGCAGTTAAAGTGAGGAAAAGAGGATGCTTTGGGGCAGTTGGCATCCATCCTCACCTCTGCCTGGGGAACAAAGCTTCCTAAGGTGGTGTTGGTGCTACAGGGTCAAGCCTCCCCACCGGAAATTGAAGATTACCAGTGACCATGCCCCACTTACATTCACAAAGCTCACAGCCAGTGCTCTCATGTGGGGCCAGGCCCTGCTCAGGAAACAGACCTACACAGCAGCAGAGGAAATCCACTCCAGCTCCCCCTCTAATCTCCTGAACTGTCCAGTCGTGAATACGGACAGCCTAGGATCACCAGACACTTGAAGAAAAAACAAACACAAAAAGAAGGGCCAAGATGGTAAAAAAACCAAAAAATTGACTCAGCAAGAAACAGAGATAATCCAGAAGGAGAAAAGTTGTTAAAAATCTTCATTAGTATTCTCAAAGAGATCAAGAAGATAATGTACCCTTTAAAATAAAAAAAATAAGTAACTGTGGAAAAAAATAGCTATCAGAGAGCAAGAAATTTTTCTTGGAAATAAAAATATCACTACCAAAACAAAACTTTATCAGAAGGGCAGAAGAAGTAAACAAAAACCTTTTCTAAAATGCAGAGCAAAACCTTCAGTTTTTTTTAAGTTGAAAATAGTTAAAGGACACGGAGGATTAATGAAAAGGTCTGACAGGGGATGTTCCAGGAGAAGGAACAGAGAAAATCAACATAGAGGAAATAATAGGAGAAAAAATTTCAGAATCAAAGATCAGTCTTCAGGTTGAAACAGGCCTCTGTACATGAAGGCATTTAAAAGATGTACTGCTAAACATATTCTTAATGAAATTTCTGGACTTCTAAGATGAAGAGGAAAAATAAAAATCTTCCAGATGGTGAAAAAAGTTAATAACAAAGAACAAGAATTTTATTGGCATGTGTCTGTTCATCAGTAACACTGGATGCCAGAAGAGAGTGAAATGGTACCCTTGTAATTCAGAAGGAAATAATTCCAAACCTAGAATTCTATGCCCATTAAAGTTGCCAAAAAAGCTGAAGATAAGGAACCAGAAAATTTCCCTTCCAAAACTCTTACTTTAAAAATTACCTGAGGATCTTCAAGATAATTCAAGAAACAGGGAGATAGAGAAACAAGAAACAGTATATCCAACCTAGGATGCTCTGAAAAGAAATCCTAGGATGACATCTCTACAGCAGAAATGGAAAGTAACCATCAAAAATAAAACAGAAAGTCGAAAGATTCTCCTAAAAAGAATCTCTGCAAGAAGAGCTGATCTCATTCAATACGAGCTGATTCCACTCAATAGAAGGTGGGATGAAGAAGCTGGAAAATCTTCATGATATGGTAAAGAAGGTACATGTTTCTTTTCTAAACTTATTTTAAAAAGAGCTAATTGGAAAAATTCCAAGGGAAAAAAGATTTTACAAGACAATAATGGTCTAAATATGTAGCAAACTAAAATAAGGCATGCTTTTAATCTTATTGGAGTGTGGGAAAGGAAACCCACTTGACCTTGACACTTGGCAATTGCTGCTCCAAGAGTTAATTGGAATAACGTTAGCTTGTACTCCAAGGTAGTGATAGAAATTTCTCTGAGGTTCTCTTCTCACTAACTGTTTCTACAGAGACTATTTCCACAATCTTACATTTTCACAGTTCTAAATTTTAGACTTAACCTAACAAAGCATGAAAGACCTAATCATAGTTCCAGAACCAACTGAAAATGCTGTAATCACCGATCGTGTAAAGATAATAATACAGCTGACAGAAGTCAAGAGGAGGAGAGAGGGTAATGCAGGGAGTCTAAATTCACTTTCAGCCTAATAGAGAATGAAGAGATACCACTAAAAATAATAGCCAAAACACATACACTTAAGTATATTATGTGAAGTGACTATTATTACTAGCAAAACTCAGGTGAGAGGTAAGATTTACATGAGTTAAATTGCTCATTTTTCATAGTTGAGAGTCAAGTGATACTGTTAAAAATTATGTCACTACCTACAAAATTAGGGTTTAGAATTTTGGAGATAACCACCCAAAAAACTAAAGACAGATATGATTAAAAATCTCTAGTTCCAAGGACTGAGCTGAGGCAGGTAGAGGACATTTACTTTCCATTTAATGCATTCTTGATCATTTCCATTCCCAGCATGTTTTTCTTTCAATAATGATTTAAAAAATAACAAAATGATAATGTTTAAATAAATTTTTTAAATGTAAGGACAAAACCAAAACCAAAACCAATTAGGTATAAACTTGACATCTGCATTTCCCAATTCTGTAAGCCAATTTCGCCTTGAAGACAGTGGAGAGTAATGGAAAAGACTGGGGCTTTGGGCTCAGCTGGACGTGGGCTTCAATTCCAGGTTCAGGACTTACTAGTAAAGTGATCTTGGGCTTAATTTACCAAACTTCCCCAAGCCTCAATTTCGTCAGTCACAAAACAGTGATACAATTTATCTTGAAGCCTTGGTTATGACAATTTAAAAAGATAATGTATACTAAAATGCATTGATGAGATAGTGCATAATAAAACCCAAAGTGAGATAAGATATATTAAAACATGTGCCGGGCACATATTAAGCCCTGGACAATCTTGTTATAATCACTAACCCTCATGTTGCTCTCTTCTGGGTGTAGAGTTGGTAATTCAACAATAAAATAAAACTTAATAGCATTGTATTTCTAGGCCACTACAATAAAGACAATGAATAATTGGCTATCTTTTGTGCCTCCTGGAGCAGTGACTCTCAAACTTTAACATGCCTGTGAGTCAGCTGGGGTTCTAGTTACAAGTGCACACTCTGATTCAGTGGCTCTGGGATGGGGTCCGTGGGTCTGGATGGGATCCGGGGGTTTGCAGTTCTACGAGCTCTCAGGGGATGTTGAGGCTGCATTCTTGGGATCCCATTCTAAACAGCAAGACCCTCAATGATAGAACTGGCCGGCAAAGGTGTTTAAAGATTGGAAATATTCGTATTATAAATCTGTAAGGCTGAATTGTTTCTTATTTAAACAAGATAAAAATTAACAGATTTGTATTGCTCTTTTATATTCAGAAATTATGTTAGATAATGAATGAGTGCAGATAGAGTAGATGAATCTTCTGTAAAACATCAGCGTGACCCACCAGGTCTTGTCACTCTGTACTCCTCAGGGCCCTGTCCTTGGGGCAGCTGATGTGGTCAGCATGTGAACAGCTGGGCACCGTTCACGTCGGGTCCTCCCCCGCTCCTTCCGTTCCTGCTGGGTCACAGGCCGGGGTGGGAAATCTCTTATGCTAATTTATTCCAGAGCTCTGCTGCCTCTTTGACAATTGTGCATTACAGTATTTTCGCAAGTGTCATGACAGTAAGTCTGACTCCATCAGAAAATTTGGGTGACATTTTAAATACTCCAAATTTATAATCCCTTTGGAAGGAAAGTTAGCAATATCCAGACAGGATCTATGCATCCACCCTTTGAACCAGCCAGCCCACTTCTAGGACCCTACCCTGAGGATACCCTTTTGTTGTAGGCAGAATAATGGCGCCCCAAAGATGTCCATGTCCTAATCCCCTTAACCTGGGACTATGTGACCCTACATGGCAAAAGGGCTTTCACAGATGTGATTAAATCAAGGACTTGAGACAGGCGATTATCCTGGATTAATCAGGTGGGCTCAATGTAAGCCCAGGGTTCTTAAAGGAGAAGAGAAAGGTGGAAGAGGAGAGCAGAATACTGCAAAGTTCTCAACTCGCCGTTGCTGGCTTTGAAGATGGAGAATGGGGACATGAGCCAGGGAGTGTGGTTGGTCTCCAGAAGCTGGAAAAGGCAAGGAAAAGGATTCGCACTAGAGCCTCCAGAAAGGAACACAGCCCTGCCGGCAACTTGGTTTTATCCCAGTGAGACCTGTGTCAGCCTCTGACTTCCAGAACTATAAGATAATAAATTTGTGTTGTTTTAAGCCACTAAGTTTGCAATAATTTATTACAGCCGCAATTGAAAACGAATACACCTTCCACATATGAAGTAGCATGTGCGTAAGGCCGTCACTACTGTTTTATTTGTAACAGCTAAAGATTGGAAACAACCCAAATGTCCATCAGTAGGGGACTAGTTGAGCAAATACAATGGCACACTCTGTAGAAAAGAATGAAGAAACTCTACACCTAATATGAGCCAACCTTTAGGACATATTTTCAAGTAGAAAAAAAGCAAGATACAGAACACTATGTATTTTACCTTTCATGTAGGAAAGAGAAGTAAGAATACACATATATTCTGTTTTTGTAAAGAGAAACACTATATAGATAGGCAAAAAATAAATTAATAAAAATAATTATGTATGGATGTGGAATGCAGGAGCTAGGGAAGGAATAAGACTTCTCTGAGAACACATTTTTTAAACATATAATCTTGACTTCTGGATCACGTAAATGTTTTACATATTCAAAAAAATAAAATAAAGTTTTAAAATAAAGATTAAAATGTCCATACTTAAGTTTAATAGTTTTCTGCCTATGATTTACATTATAAAACCTCCCCCAGCTTTTTACTTTGCTCCAAATGGAATTTTATCCTCATGCAAAATAAATACCCAAGATCAGGAAACTGTTTCCTGCCAGAACTGTCAAAATCGTAGTTTGCTGGTGGGTTGATTGCTCATTTCTGCTGATTTTGCTTTTCCTTAAATCATATTCTGACATTATGGACCTGATTGACAGGCTGTAGGACATGGTACATGACCAATAAAGCAAGTAATTATAGGACCAATTTCACAGAGTTAGCAACAGCGCCAGCTGGTGGCAAAAACCTAATACTGTAATTTAAAAATTGCAGTAATTTCTTTTTGAAGTGCTGTGCTCTTTTTCATGTTCTGAAATTGATGTTATATGTGGGGGAAAAAAGCAACCAGAAATGATTGGTAAAGACCTTATTAACACCTGTGTGACACTGAGTTTACTCTTAACATAAGATATTTATGGATTACATTTTAAAAATGCATTCAGCTTGCACAAAGTCCATATTGAACTTTCATGCAACAAGAAGCAATTCAGAAAAAATTTATTTTAGTGTCAATTATAGGCATTATAAAACTATTTTCATAGTGTTTATAATCCATATTATGAAAATGCAGCTAGTTTCAGTTTAAACAAACAAACGAACAGCCAGGAAGATTTACAAGACTATTTCCAATTATTCAGGTTCCTAAAAGTGAGACAGTAAAAACTACCAGCAGATCCCAGGTGGGTCTAAAGTCATTGAATTAAATTCACCTTATTTGTTTGTTGTCCTTCCGTTATCAATACTTGCAGATGAATGAAATTATTTCTCTGCCCAATTCTTATCAAAAGTAGAAGCTTTTCTCTTTCTTTTAAGGTGACTATTTACATATTAAATTGAACCAAGTAACTGAGGCAATTAGGCAATTTGGGACAAAAATAACTTTGGTTGTAAAACCTTAAAATAATTGTCATGAAAACACTATTTGGATAACTGCTTCAATTGCACCAACACCCAAGTTGCTATTGGACAAATCAACTCAACTCAAAAGAAATTAGTTGAGCACCTGCCATGTGCCCTGCCCCATCCTGATCCAGGTTCTGGAGGGATAGAGGAGATGCCTAAGACACAAGGAAGCCTTTTTGAAGGAAACTGGAGACTCCACATTTAGCCATCAGATTAAAAAGTGGGCTGCTCGTGGTGTTCAAGAGGGAGACTCTTGGATGCAGGAAATGTCTTGAGGTTCCAAGGACAGTGAAGAAATAACCTGAAGGAGAGAAGCAGTCATGAAGACGAGCAAAAAGGAGGACAAAAATAGACATGCACGATGAACGAAAACAGAAAGGATGCTAACAAGAAGGGAGGGAGAAAAGTTGTGGAAATTCATGTGCAACTTTCTCATACGCAAAAGCAGAGGGTGCATTACTCTACCTCACTCCTTAGCTAATCCTGAGTTACCAGGGAGGTTAGCGCTCAGGAATTACCATCTCTCCTCGCATCCGCGATCACCTTTGCCGCAGACTTGCTCATCACGTGTACGATGTAGAGAGGGCAGTTCACAGCGCTGGCTATGGTGATGGCTCTCAGCGTGGCCTCTGCCTCCACCACTTCAGGGCGGCACAGCTCGTGGCCCTCAGGGCCTGTTATCCCCAATGACAACATCTTCTTCGCTCCCTAAAAAGGCAGCAGGAACATATACACAGGCAAGAAAGTTTACTAATGAGAAATGCCATTATTTTATTGTAAAATAAATACACTGCCAGGCTTTCAGATCTGTGTAGACACAGTGTGTGGGGCCAGCCCTGCTGCCTAGTGGTTAAGTTTGGTGTGCTCTGCTTTGGTGGCCTGGGTTTGGTTCCCGGGCACAGACCTACACCATTCATTGGTGGCCACGCTATGGCAGCAACCTACATGCAAAATAGAGGAACACTGGCAATAGACATTAGCTCAGGTAGCATCTTCCTCAGCAAAATAGATAAATAAATCATTAAATTAAAATAAAAAGCTTTGCCACAGCATGTATATTTGGTAAAAGTGATTTTGATACTGTGATAGTACATGTTAATTTTTCATATGCATATTTCACAATTAAATTATTTTTATTGAAAAAGTGAAAAAGATATGATTAGTTCTAATCCTATTCTTTGAAAAGTGGTGTCCATGTTAAGACATTGGTTCAGAACAAACAAAATATTCTAGTCCCCAATATTAGATCCCTGTTGAAGTGACTCATGGGATTATATTACGTAGTTAGTTCTACTTTTTACCAAATCGTAGTCTCCCCAACCCACCGAATGATATTAGACCAGTTATTTGCCCTCTTCAAAATGGTATTTCTTCCTTATAAAAAACGCAAGGAGTCAAGACTCAGTGTGTTCAAATGACCTGCCAGTATCACAGGGCCAGGAAGTGGAAGAGTCAAGTTTAAGCCCTGGTCTGTTTGAGATTCCAGCTCACGCTCCCTCCTCATTATCCCCCACCGCCTCCTGGCCACTGAGCCTCAATCTCACTGACTATAATGGGGACTAAGCCTAGGGACAGAAAAAATCAGCTACTAGAAAGGGTAAGAGACAGCTCTTTAAATCTTGCAGCTGGTGTACCCTTTGGGCATTAATAATGGAACTAACATGAGAAATAAATATATAGATCCCTCCAGAGCACATTTTAATACCCAGTTTCTGAAAAGAGCGGGGCTTTCTACAGCTACCGGATACACTGCTTAAGTCATCAGATTCGGCTGATGTCCATACATTGGCATTCTGAGCCAGCAGCCTGAGCTACTAAAAAAAAATGTGCTGGGGACACAAAGAAAAATATTTGTGTTTTTATAATAAAACACGTTTGAGGTCTAATAGCTGGTTTGAAAAAGGGAAATCGTCATCCAAATGCATACACCGTATGGATAAAACTCAGAGCAGGGAATCAAGGAAACCAAGTCAGGTGGTTCCAAGTCACAGAAAATTGCTTTCTAGATTTCTGTTCTTCCAATGCATTAAATGAGTTTACCCACTTGGAGGCAATCATCTTCACCTTAAGTTGTGGCTGTTTCCTCTCTGTAAGAGCTGTGGAATGCAAATACTTACCTCTGCAATCAGGTCTCCATTTTCCGCATGGACCTGAGCAACTGCTCCAATTTCCTTGCACTGAGAGAAGGCCGTGTACAGCTCCACGTCCTTCAGCATGTACAGATCTTTGTAGGCCATAAACATCTTGAAAGAGTTCACACCTTTATCTCGGGTCAGGATTTTCATTTCTTCTTTAACCTAAAAGCGAAGAACCGCCACACCAAAATGTCACTCTTTAAGGATAATTTCAGTATTCTCCAAAAGGTTGCATTCAGAAAGGAATCAAGTAAAATAAGGACATCAGTTTAGTTCCAGAAAAATGCAATTAAGGTCTTGATTTTTTTCCCCCAGGTTAGACCCCATTTCATCTGATGAATTGTTACTGCTAGGATACTTTTACATCATGAAGAGTTAATAGTTTTCTCCAAAGTACTTCATTTCTATACTTAGATATAAAATTCTCAGCATCTGTCTCCTGATGTGAAGAAATTATTCTAGGAAATGAAAACAAATTCATTTGGCAGCAACAGAAGCAATCACGTCTCTAGAAGGAATCCAAGCTAAAGTGAGGTAAAGGTTTGGGCTCAAATCTGAAACCCACAGGATGAGTTCTTAGATGTTGGAAGTAGAAGATGTAGCTTGACCCAGTGGCATCTCCTAGTAGGTGAGAGACTGCGGACCAGTGGAAATCCTCAAGAGGCTTCAGGGTTGCCAACTAAAATGTTCTGGTCACCAAATCCAACGTGTGTGTGCGTGACAGGGGGAGAGTTCCCATACCACCAAAGGATTCTCCAGGCACCAGCTGTGTATCCTACAATTCAACTCATTTCTGACACCATCTATCCGGATACAGCTTCAGTTTCCACAGGCTAAGGGTTCAGTCCTATCAGACTACACTCTGCACCCCAATGCCCACCACCTCCCCTCTGCCCTTTCAGATGCCAGTTGCAAAACCAGGTAATGACCTGTGCTTCTGACTCAATGCTACAGATTGGAGGTCCCAATGACCCTCTCCTCGGGTTTGATTAATTTGCTGGGGTGGCTCACAGAACTCAGAGACATATTTTACTCACTGGATTACCGGTTTACTATAAAAGGATATAACAAAGGATACAGATGAACATCCAGATGGAAGAGATGCATAGGGCAAGGTATGTGGGAAGGGCATGGAGTCTCCCTGCTCTCTCCTCGCACGCCACCTTCCCCAAATCTCCACCCACTTGGAAGCTTTCTTAACCCAATCCTTTCTGGGTTTTGTGGAGGATTCATTACACAGGCATGATTGATTAAGTTATTGGCCATTGGTGACTGACTCAACCTCTAGCCCCTCTTCACTCCCTCGAGGTTGGGGGTGGGACTGAATGTTCCAATCCTCTAATCATATGGTTGGTTCTATCCTTAGGTGGGATCCAAAAGTCACCTCATTAACATAACAAAAGATACTTTTGTTGCTCTCATCACTTAGGAAATTCCAAGGGTTTTAGGAGCTCTGTGCCAGAAATGTGGACGAAAACCAAACATATATTGCTTATTATAGATTGAAATATCATGCCAATGGTAAAGGACAAGTTAAGATCAAAACTAGCTCAGTAATTGCTCTTGTGGGTCTAATTCTAGTCTCATTAAAGACTAAAAACTTCAAAGGAAAACTCAGAAGATTTGACCATATAAGATTGTTTGAACTTCTGTAAGTTCAAATGAACACACACACACAAATAAAACATATACAAAAATATAACACAAAATTATATAACAACAACAGCAACTATATATATAGAGATAGATAGATAGATAGATAGCAGCGGTTAAGTGTGCCTGTTCCATTTTGGCAGCCCAGGGTTTGCTGGCTTAGATCCCGGGTGCGGACATGGCATGACTTGGCAAGCCATGCTGTGGTAGGCATCCCACATATAAAGTAGAGGAAGATGGGCATGGATGTTAGCTCAGGGCCAGTCTTCCTCAGCAAAAAGAGGAGGATTAGTGGCAAATGTTAGCTCAGGACTAATCTTCCTCAAAAAAAGAAAATAAAGATTATTGCTCTTAGTTGATAAAAGCTCCTTCAACTTGATAAGAAGACACTAACATTCCAGGTGAAGAATCTTACCAACAATTCAAACAATAAATGCAAATGACTAATAAATATGAAAAAATGTTAACCTTCCTACCGATCAAAAAGTGCAAAATGAAACAATGCAATTTTTTTGTACTGAATCAGCAAAAGTTAAAAATGACAATATTACATGTCAAGTTACTTACTTCCATCACTGCTATTCCCTTACTATCACTGGCGTGTTACATATTTACTTGTTGATGGCCTGCCCCACCACTAGGATTTCAGCCCCATAAGAGTAGGGGCTTTGTCTGGTTTGTCCACTGCTATGTGCCAGAACTGTGCCTGGTGCACAGTGGCCACATAATGACTATTTGCTGAATGAACGAATGAATATATAGAGAAAAAGGAATGAAAAAAACACCAAAATATTGATAGTGGCCATTGTGGAAATGATGGAATGAGCTCTAAGATATGTTAAGTGACGACAGCAAGGGCAGAACTTGATATGGTAATTTTTTTTTTTTTTTTTTGCTTTTCTATAATTTCAAGTTTTCTATCATGGATATATTATTTTTATAGTCCAAAAAAAATGCTTTAAACATTGTTAACATATTCATACAATGGGCTTCCCAAAGGGGATTATGATCTGCATTGTTCAAATGAAATGCCTATTACTCTCTGCATAGAAGAGCCTTTCTGAAGGTGACCTCATGAATCATCCCTGTCACCCTCATTACACTACTCTCAGGCACAGTAGCTTAAGCCTTGCCACTCCAAAGTGTGGTACCTGAACCAGCAGCATCAGTATCACCTGGGAGCTTGCCAGAAATGCAGAGTCTCAGGCCCTGGCCCAGACCTACAGTTATGGGTTGACTTGTGTCCCCCTTTAAATTCATATGTTGAAGTCCTAACCCCCACTACCAAAAGCGACCTTTATTTAGAAATGGGGCATTGCAGAGGTAATTAAGATGAGGGCATTAGGGTAGGCCATAATCCAATATGATTGGTGTTGACAACAAAGAGAAATTTGGACACAAAATGCACACAGGGAGAACGCCATGTGAAGATGGAGGCAGAGATTGAGGTGATGTTTCTATAAGCCAGGGAGCACCAAAGACTGCCAGCAAACCACCAGAAGCTGGTGAGAGGCATGGAACAGATTCTTCCCCATGGCCCTCAGAAGGAACCAGCCTGCCGAAATTTGATCTTGGACTTCTAGCCTCCAGAACTGCGAGACAATAAATTTCTGTTTTAAGCCTCGCAGTTTATGGTTCTTTGTTACAGCAGCCCCAGCAAAATAATACAATTACTGAACATAATCTATATTTTAACACTATTCACCAGGTGACTATTTGCACATTAAAGTGTGAGAAACACTGGTAAGGGAAAACAGCATCACCTTTGCTCTATCTTATAAAATAAGACAGGGAGGCAAAAGGGAAGGCAGGAAGGGAGGGAGAGAAGGATGGAAGGAGGCAGGAAGATGCTAAAAGCACAAAAGAGATCAGACGCACCACTTAGAATGGCATTTTGGAGAAAAATTAACTTTAGCTGTGGATTATAAACCTTGCTGTTGTTTGCTGAACTCTCTGTTAAAGATCAATTATTTGTTTTATATTAACTTGGTGTGTAAAGCCCAATTTTTAGGTGGAAGTGGGGGCGTAAGTTGCATGGTAACTTCAAATAAAGTCACTCTTGTGAACTTTTTCTGGTAAAAAGATTTCTGAATTAAGCTCAATGTGGAAAGACATGTTGATTTAAATCACAAGTAAAAATTTCTTCCAGAGTACACATACACATTTTTATGGGGAGAAGTGAACATATATTTTAACATCTCTCGAAACTGTCTTTTCTATCTGAATCATGTTATCATTTCTGCCATGGCCTAAGTACTTAGTGGACATGGAAGGTTGTTGGTTAAGCTCCCTTGTGAAATGATCTGACCAGATGTTGACATCAGCAGAGCAGTGTAGGAAGAGCACCAGGTTAAGATACAGCAGGAGAAGATCTTGAAATTGTTCCCAGTGTTTCCCTTCCTTGGTTTCTCTCCAGGTAGGAAACATTTCTAACGGAAGTTCTAATCTGAAGAAAAATACTATTTAAAAGAGTCTGGAGTTGTTGAAGTTGAGAAAAAGGGCCATCAGTACTTTTTAAAATTACATTTAAAGTATTTACAATTCATGAACTAAATATTAGGAACGGCTACTGTGAATGAATATAAAGGATTTCTCCTATTATCTTTATACGATCCTTTTTTAATTTTAGTGTTTAAAATTGATAATACTTCACAAGAGTCAAAGTTCAAAAGGTACAAAAGAAAATGCAATGGAATTTCTTCCCTCCAATTCTGACTTCCAGTCATCCAGGAAGCAACCGACATCACCAGCTTCTTGTGTTTTGACATCACCAGTTTCTTGATCTCATGTAGAGCAAGGACTAGGGGACTAATGGAGAAATTGGACCCCGAGGCGCTTCACCTGGTCACTCCACCACGTCACCGCCACGTGAAGGCTGTAGTCGCAGCAGACTTTGGGATCAGCCCAGCTTCGCCAGGTCTCGAAGGCCTCGAGGAGGGAGCCGCCTTTCTGAGGAATGGCAAAATCAATGATCATGGTGGTGCCTCCTGCCAGGGCAGCCTGGAATCACAAGAGGGTTTCAACAGGTCAGCCATCATTTTTCTGGTTAAGCCATTTACCTCCTCGAACAATACGCATTTGCAAGCACTTGGGCAAACTCCATGGGTCCGGGAAATTGCACAAAGATGCTGCCTGTTTAAAAGACCCAGAGGGACGTGAATAGACTTTCCATAAATTAAAGTTTGAAGTACTGAAACTGCTGGAATTGCTTCTGTAAAAAGAATGGCATGTCTGATGAAACACAAATGGCTTTGACCCAAAGAAAACAGTGAGGACTCGAAGGAAAAGCCAAAATGGAAAAACGGAGAAGAGTAAAAAATTTTTCTTATTAAAGAAACTGTATTCATGGTTGTAAAATCCCATTTCATTAGAATCAGTCTTGCTGAAGTGTTCCCCAACTACCCTGTGATTGACACATAGTCCTGGGAGAGACATGACTCCCACCTCGCCTTCATTCCCCACAACCGACTGGTGACCCGTTAATCTTTCCTTTATCCCCGTCTGTCCCCCCTGCTCCATCCCCACTGCTCTGGTCTTAGTTCAGACTCTTCTGACCTCTCAGCTTGATCTTCATGTCTCCAGTTTTGCTCCCACTCCCTCCAATACACACCCCGCATTACAACTAGAGAGATATTCCAAAGCACAAATGTGACGCCTTGATGCCAAAGCTTAAAACCGAGTGCTTCTCACTGCCTCTGGAAGGAAGCGTAACTTTCACCAGGTGACCTACGAGTCCCTGCGCGCTCTGCCTCAGCTCTTACATCCTCCTTGGCACAGTCGGTTACGTTACATTACGGCTAATTTAAAAATTACATCCCTGAATCAAGTGTCTTTGACTAATTATTGAAATCGATTTTATTTAAACTAAGATAACAAGGTGGTTAACGTGCTTTTAACTGTTGTATTCAAACAATGTAGGTGAAGGAGACAAACGCGGGCAGGAAGGTGCGGCGCGCAGTGGTCCACGGCACCCACCCCAGAGGCTCGCTGGCTCCAGGCACGAACTCAGATTCAGCATTTAGCAGCTGTGGTACTCTGAGCAATTTCTTTCTTTCTCTTTTTTTTAACATGTGAATTTTCAGTTTTCCTGAGCACAGAAATAAAAGAGTGCTTTTATTTTTTTCCCCCAGCTTTACTGAGGTATAATTGACTTATAGTGTGAGTTTAAGGCGTACAACGTGTTGATCTGGTACACTTCTATATTGCAAAATGATTACCACTGTAGCATTAGTTAACACCTCCACCACCTCACATAATTACCATTTCTTTTTTATGGTGAGAACATTTAAGATCTACTCTCTTAGCAACTTTCAAGTATACAATACAGTATTGTTAACTATACTCGCCATGCCTTACGTTAGATCCCCAGAACTTATTCATCTTCCAACTGGAAGTCTGTACCTTTTGACCAAGGTGGCCCCATTTCCCCAACCCCCAGCCCCTGGCAACCACCATTCTACTCTTTGTTTCTCTGAGTTGGGCCTTTTTAGGTTTCACATATAAGTGACATCATACAGTATTTATCTTTCTCTATCTGGCTTATTTCACTTAGCACAACGTCCTCAAGTTCCATCCGTGTTGTCACAAAAGGCAGGATTTCCTTCTTTCTCATGGCTGAATAGTATTCCATTATAAATATACACATTTTCTTTACCCATTCATCTGTCCGTGGATACTCAGGTTGTTTCCATGATGTCTGGGCTATTGTGAATAATCCTGCAATGAACATGGTAGGGAAGATAGAAATTTCTTAATCTCTGTGTGCCTTTGATTCCTTATCTGTAAAATGAGGCCAATAATTGTACCTAAACCACAGAGTTGTTGGGAGGATGAAATTGAGGTGACGCATATAAAGCACTTCATACAGTGTTTGACTCATGGTAAGTGCTTTACAAGCTTCAGCTCATAAGGTGCCATGAGCCATTGCACCACTGTTTTAGAGTTAGGCATTTTCCCACTTTCGTTCATTGTTTCATCTCACCACCAGAAACACGGTCATGTCACAACACAGAAAGGTGTGGCACCAGCCTCTCTCCCAGGTCCCTCCAACTGCACCCCATCTTTCTCCCCGCACAGCCCCTCAGACACCCCGAGTGCTCTCATGTCCCACGTGTACACCAGCTCTGTTCTACCTCCTGTTTCTTGCTTATTTCAAAAGATTTTTATTTTTCCTTAAGTCACTTGACCCCATTCCAATTCTTTTTGCTCTCAAAAATCTCACTTTCTGTACAGGATCCTGTCCTTTGTCTCTACCTTTAGATAACATTGCTTTATTCATGGCAAAACAATACAGATTTGCATTTCTTAGGGGATTCCTATTGGTGTAACGACAATACTAGAGCAAATTCCTCAGGCGCGGTACTTTTATTTGAACGCACTTTAATCTTCCCACTTTCTTCCTTCCTAAAGTTTCTTCCCAAGTCCACAGACATCCCTGGAGGACGAAGGGCATTTTTCTAATTGAAAGTCCTGTTAAAGTGTTAGAAGAAAGTGCTTTTTTAGTGTCTACTGAACTAGAAAATCAAGCATAAAGAACTATTCTTTCCATTCTTTGCATATTAAAAGTGTAAAACATGCAGGCTGTGGGGAAACTAGACACACTGCTGGTGGAAATATAAATAAAACGGTGCAGCCACTTTGGAAAACAGTTTGGCAGCTCCTCAGAAAGTTAAATGTAGAGTTACCATATGACCCAGCAGCTCCACTCCCAGGTAGAGGAGAAATTAAAACATGTCCACACAAAAACCTGTACAAAAATATTTGGAGCAGCGTTGTTCGTAATAGCCAACAAGTCGTTTGAAATAAATTTCCATCAAACAACTTGCCCAAAGTCTCACAGTGACAAAGGCAGGACTAGGACCAGGTCACTGGGCTTCAGAGCCGGTGCTTTTAGGAACAGCCAACAGCACCAGGAAAGCTCATAGGAGGAAGGGGCCCGTGAGGGAGAGCCAGCAGCTCAGCAGAAAGTGGTAAAGGGCAGAATGAAGATGACCGGGGACGGTGCAAAGCGATGGTTCCCAGAGGAGGAAGGCAGGGCAAGTGGCTGGTTGGCTGCAGGGGCGATGGGAATCCTCCATGAGCTGATTTTGACGAAGAAGGTGGCAGATGAGGGGACAAAGGAGCAGAGTAGGTCTGGTGTTTAGAGGGAGCGTGAGCTCAGTGTGGAACATCCTGAGTGGGAGGCGCTTGGGCACATGTCCACGCTGTGTATTTGCAGACAGAAAGACAGGCAGACCCGATGCTGAAGAGCAATCGAGGACAGGAGAACGATGTGGCAGTCCCCTTGGAGAGGATGCCAGAGGGGTCCTGAGGTTGGTGGAAATGACCAGGGAGAGAGAAGTGAGACATGAGAACATGAGCCATAGTAACATGTTCCAGAACATACCAACACTTAGCATGAAAACAAAACGGTACTGAGCCAAAATGAAACATTTACGGTGGCTGTTTCTGGATAGCACGATTGTACACTGTTTTAATTTTCCTCTCAAATTTTATTTTCAATATTTGCTAAATTTTCTATAACAAAGTCTAACTTTTATAAGAAGAAAAAAACATTTTACATATATATGATACAAACACATGCATATACTGATCAATTACCTACACAGACTTTTGGTGGCCTTCTTACTAGACTGAAGAATGGGATGGCAAAAGGGTCATCTTCTAAAATGACAGCAGATTGCAATTCCTGGGTCACAATTTGAAAGCTCCTGAATAAGGATTTATCACAAACGCTCCACCTCCCTAATTCAGCAGGAACAGGAAAGGGAGAGGCGGGAGCAGCCACTTTTCTTTCTTTCTTCTTGTTCTGTTTCTCCTCCCCACTCTTCCTCCCTCTCCACACTCTCAAGATGGGAACAAATTTAGAGAAACTGTAGTCAATGGGAGAGGACAGCGTGGGCCAGGGTGGGCAAATGGATGAAAAACGGAATCTGCCTTTTTCTAAACCACTGGGGCATTAGCCACTTGCTGCAGGGATCCCGGCTGCCACCCCAGGCCCCAGAGAACGGCCACTGGCTGCCAGGCACCGTCTGCACCCCAGCCTGCTCTGAATCTCTTTCTTTGCCCTGCCTCTTCTGGTCTTCCTAGTTACCCAGGGCCCTTTTGCTCCCTGAAGTTACCTCAAATCCCCAAATATTATTTCAAGATCTCAAATGTTCCCTTCTTTCCACTGGATCCAGGGAGCGTGTGCCAGAGCTGCAGATCTGTGATCCCAACTAGAGTGGACCCCCCAAGGTGTGAAGGAGACCTGCTCCTCCCGGGGGGTATTCGCTTCTTGAAAGAGGAGCTTGTTCAAATGCCCAGTCCTGGATTAAGCATCCTATACACATTAGCTCATTTAATTAAGCCTTGCTACAGACCTGAGAGGCAGGAATTTCTTTTCTTATTTTATAGTTGAGAATACTGAGGCTCAGAGATGTCAAATGACTCTCCAAGATCACACAGCTGGTAAATTCTCATTGGTAACAAGGAGGAAGATATATACTTTGAGTAGGAGGTCTTACATTCAGCCTACTCTGGCCCACATTCTCAGGCAGGCCATTCCTCCTTATTCATCTTCCATTTAATATGATCTCCAGCTTGATTTCCAGCCTGTTGCCCCAGGTCATCAGTGAATCATTACTTGAAGCAATGCATAGGTTGGTAAAATGAAGCAAGCATTTAGGAAACCAAAAGCCATACAAAACACAACAAACACCATCAAACTCTGAATTGTAAATTCATGAATGAAATGCAGTTTTATTAAGCTCCCTTGACATTCATCCTTGTGACAATTGCTATTGAAATAATATGCCCCTAAAAGAGTTAACAAGGAAGGCCCCTATAATAGTGTTTCTTCACCTCCACACACCTATTACCCATGGGATAATCAACTGTATCCAGCAAACCAACTGATGAGAACATCACATGCCTAACCCACCTTAGACATTTTCAGTATTCATTTAATTGCTTTTAACGACAGATGCTTCTAGATTCGCTTTACGAAATGTTCATCAGGATTTACCTAACATTTGAAGAATGAAGGGAGGTTAGGGATGGGAGGGAGAACCAGTAAAAGGTGAAAATTTCTTTCATATTTCTATACGAAATCTAATCGTTTCCTTTGTTTTTACTGCTGACGGACTTCGCTCCACTTTTATTTGTCAGTTAGACAAACAAAATGCATTTACCTTTTCTAATCTTGGCTCATAAATCAATTCTTTCAGCTCCTAATTACTTTGGCTGTTCTCCCTTGAAAACCATTCAATTTATCTAAAAGCCTCTTTTGGGGGCAGGAGAGCATGCGCTGTCTCAGGTGCAAATGTGATAGAACACAAATTGAGATTAAACTCTCACCAACAGTGGGGTCATAATATTACACAACACGTGATTTTATTTAAGAGTTTACCAGATTGTAAATCATTATTGAAAGCATCCCAAGCATTTTCTTCCTTTTTATGGAGTCACTGAATTTTCATTTCTAAGCTCATCCTGGAACAAGTGACTTTGTTTCACTAAAATCAATCACAGGACCTGCTCAACCGAAGTAAAACAAAAAGAAATCCAACAGCACATTTGACCTTAGGGAGAGAAACACTTGGCTGAATTTTTGGCTTTCTCGTAGTCACTAAGACTTATGAAAACAAACTTCATGATTCCAGTCTATGTTCCAACTCCAGAAGCACATTCATTTTGTAAAGATGTCCTCCACACTGCCTCTCCACGCTTGTCGCCTTGCCTCCCCAACTTTGGATTAGTAATCACACCATTATCCATCCAACTGTGCAAACCACAGACTCAAGAGTCACCCTTGACATCTATTTCTCTTCTTCCCTACATCCTTAAATCCAGTCCATCAGCAATATTCTCCCACCGGTGCCCCAAGGCGACCTCCTAGATACTCCATGAGTCTCTTCACTTCCTGCATCCATGCCTCCACCGCTCGGTGTCACCTTCATCTTCTGACTGGAGTAGAGCAGTAGCCTCTTTCTTGTCACCTCGTTCCTATCCAAGCTAGGCTCTTTCAATCTTTCACTGACTTCCCTTTGCTCTTAGGATGAAGAAAAAACAATTATTACACAGCCTATAAAGCCTTGCATGATCTGAACTTTAGCAACCTCCCCAGCTTTCTATTGAGTCGTCTCCCTCCCTACTCACTCACCTCACTCTAGTGACACTGTGTGGCCCTCTCTTTGGAGAGCTCTGAGTTTCTCCACCTCGGAAAGACAGGTCACCCATGCTCTTCCCTTCCCACCCTCTTCTCTGCCTAGATTCTTAACTCTGGCTGCACAACAGCATCATCTGGGGAACCTTTATCCCATCCTCCAGAGATTCTGATTTAACTGATGTAGTTTCATCTCTGTATGTTCTGTGCCTGTTATAGTGCCTGGTACATAAATATTCTTTAAACGTTTAAGGAGAAAGGAAGAGAGAGACCAATAAATTTCTCCTAGAAGTTATGAGACAGAATAATTATGATGGCTCACTTGTCCAATAGCAAAATGGGAAAGTTGTGCAAGTCGCATGTTAATGTGAGATTTCATTTCTCAAAAATATTGCTAGCCCTGGCCATGTAGCTTCATAGATCCTTCTATGAAAATGTTAATACGCAGTGTAGACTCTGAGTGCATCGGAAAGCTGAATGCTCAGTTTCATCCTGAGCCCTTTACCTAATCAGTGTTAACACATTTAACAAAACAGAATCAGTCTATTTCTATATCTATGCCTCAAATAATTTCTTGTTTTAAAAAAAGATAACATTTTGCTTTATTTTAAGCTAATTTTTAAGGTCTTTGCTTTCATGGGTGAACAGACCCTCAGGGCTCAGGAGCTAATGACTATCACTATAATATGCAATTTCTTTATTAGATGCAAAGAAACATCCTGAAAATTCCCTCAACTTGTTACTTGGCATAGGAAAAGCAGAGCAGAAAGCGAGGCTGAAGAGTAAATGACAGGCAGTTGCCAAACCTCACTTATCAGCCAAACAGCCTGCTCGGACATCCAGCTTGGTGATGCAAGCCATGGTGACTGGTGACTGCAAAGGGGAAAATGCCAGGCTTCCAGTGTCCACTAAAGAACAGTCACAATTCGTCAAGGCGAAGTCTGTAAGTTCAAAAGTCCACCTTATATAACTTAGTGTTAAAGCAAAGATAAATGAGCGACCCACATGCCTCTAGTTTGTCTGCCATTGGAAACAAAGGCCACAGTTTCTGTCACTATAATGCCAAACACAATGCCTGGCACTTAGGGGGTTTCCAAGAAATATTTGTGGACTGAATTAATGAAACCTAACCATCAACTTGAAAAATCCTTAGCTTAGGGTTATTCCATATTAGACAGCAGTGACAGGGTCTAGAATATGCCACTGTGACAGAGAAATCATTTTGAGCTGAAGGCACTTGAGAATAGGCTTTTTTGTCTGAACTTCTTTCCCTGCCCAAAAGCAGAGCCTCCCTGAAGAATTCCGTTGTCATAAATCCCCTTCCAGGAAGATGACTCTAATCACCCGAGACTAGAAGTCTGCAGCACACCTAAATAGACCTTGTCATCAACCTCTCATACCTCTTATCTTTTCTCCTAAGGATCCGTTTGCCTTTTCTCATAAGTGCCCTTTCTACTCCCTCTCCTGTTAAGAAGTCATTTGTTTTTCCATAAGTGTCCTTCTCCTCCCCTTCCTCTGTTAAGGTGGTTACACAAGCCCCAAATTCTAAGCACCTCCTTGAGTCACATTTTTCTGTGAACTTGCATGAATGCATGTGAATTTAAAAAATCTATCTTTTCTTTTGTTAATTTGTCTTTCATCAGTTTAATTTGCAGGCCCTCAGAACTAAACCTAAGAGGTTAAAGGAAAAGTTCTTCTTCTTTGACAGCATCATTAAGGAAACCTGGATTTCCAGACTACTGTCAGACACTGAAAACACTCAATTTAGACAAATGAGGGAGAAAACAAGTAGTGGGAGTGAAAAGCATTGAGAATTCAAGTATGAAAACTGAAAGAAGGCAAGTCCTAGATTCGGTAAAGTATGGTGAAAGGATTCTTAACACATAACACCTTCAGTAGGGCCAAAACCTATTTAACATCAAGTGGTTTCAAATCGATCTTTGAGATGGTTTTTCCTTCCTCTGATTAGTGCAAAGACTGACTTTGTAATCACTAAATAGCCACTGAAGGAAATCACAGAATTATAAACTGTTAGAGTTGAACACACAAGCTATTAACACAACAAGAGCATTCAAAGCTCAGCCTCAGTAGCAATTAGAGAAATGCTCATTTAAAAACATTACGTTCTATGTTTTTCCTGTTAAATTGGCATACTTTGTTTTTTCAAGTCAACATCCAAAATTAGCTAGGAGGCAGTGAAATGGGAACTATAATGCATTGCTGGCGGAAGCTTAAATTGAAGAGCAATCTGGATGTAGGCATTCAACTCCTGTACGATGGATCTAACACTCATTGGCCCAGGCATTTCCCTCTGAGGGGGGATTTCTAAGTCAATCATCAAGAATCTGGAATGGTTGATTTATGCCACAATATTGTCGTACATGCGAAAAAAACCAAAAGCAGAAACCAAAAAACAAAACTGGAAACCACCAAAATGTCCAACAGAGAGAAGATGAGAGTGGAGCTGTTAACAGTTTGGGAAACAGAGGATGAAAAATGGGTCGTGCACTTGGAAGGAAAGATAAATTTGGCTTGGAACACGCTGAGTTTGAGGCGCTTCTGGAACATCCAGGTTACGATGTCCCCAGACAGACAGAAATGGAAGCCTGATGCCTAAGAGATTCCAGGACCAGAGAGAAAGAATCTGCGCCTCTGCCTTGGAGAGGATAATGGGGCCACAGAAACCACCTTCTCCAACCATAGTTAAGGTCATGGGGAAACGTCTCATGAGCAAGGCTCATGAAAGAGTGTGCACAACTTGGTAGAAGGAACAAACGTTTTTACATCACACCCCCTCCCCCCTCCGCCGCAAAAAAAGAAAAATCTGAAAGGATAGGAAGCAAAATGTTAAAATTATAGGTGATTTAAATATTATTTTTCGTTATGCTTTTCTGTATTTTCCTTTTTTAAAAAAAGCAGTTTCTTCATTTAACTAATATATATTGAGTGACTATAAACGCCCCAGCATTGTCCTGGAAGAAGAATATATATTGCTTTCACTACTTTTAAAAATATTTTTTAACTGAAATTATTCTAATCATCACGTTATTTCACACATAAGGAAATGCTGATGACCCAGAGAGAGGAAGTGACTTGCCCAAGGTCACACAGCCAGTGCACACGATGTCTGAGGCCCAGCCGGGGACTCTGGCAAGCACCCGAAAGAGGGATTTGGTTTGCAATCAAGTTTTCTGAAGCACAGCTCTTCCACAAGGCGAGGAAGCTCTACAAATACAACTGTAAATGTGTGCTTAATCATACATCTTCCACCGCCTGATGATAAGTAATCACCTTGATGGCATCTTCCCAGAAAGTTCCAGAGCAAAGTATGAATTTCCTGTCTTGATAATTTTGAGGGCTTTTTGTCCTTTACCAAAAAAAGTGTTCTGCCTGTTTTCCCAATTTAAAAAAAAAAAAAAGATCCTTCTGCCAGCTACAGATGCTGCCAAGTTTTTAATGTGAGTCCACTCACTCCAAGCTGCATATATGTCTGAACATAAATATATATATATTTGAAAACTGGCCCAGCTCTTATAATTCATTCTCTTATCACAGGATATAGGAAAAGCCAAGTCATAATTCCTCCAAGTTTATCTAATTCACAATATCCATTTGAATAAAGAAATCCCTTTGTCTTTCCGCACAGATATTGAATTATTGGAAGACCACTCTACCACTAGCAGAGACCAACAGAATGAAATATGATTTCCTTACAGCAGAACATTATTTCCATTAGTTACATCAGGTAGAAAGCTTTTACCTGTAATTAAGTAAATCAATTATAGGCTTTAAACCAACCTCTGACATGAATTAGATTTACGAAATATGTAACCTTTGGTTGACCTATATTTCATTTTTGAAAGTGGGTTCCATCACAATCTAATGATCAATACAGTAAATAGAATACCACAAAGTGTATCCTTTCTATTTGTCAGATATTATAAATGCTCAGCCTGGTGGATGCAGAAAGCAAACAGCTATTGGTCTAATTTGGGGGGCCCATCTCCTGAAAATATAATACATCACTCTACTTTATGGTACCCATTTCTGGACCCTTAGAGACGATGCGGCTACAAATGCATGTACAAATGCCTCACAAACCTCGTCCCTGTGATGTGTATTTATTTTGATGACCTTCACTGCCTCCAGTATTGGAAAGGTATTTCTTCAGGATGACTCTGTCTTTGAGAAGGGACATCTACATTAGCATGCAACTTATACAGCTTTTTCATCCATCGCTTGCCACTCTGACAAATCTAAACATTAGACATTTTTTTAATAGTCATTTCAGAAAGGTAAGAGCTCTAGCGATGGCGGGCAGTACTGAATTTGAAGAGCCACTCGGTCACTGAGCAGGTGTGTGACCTTAGGCAAGTGACCTAAGTTTCAGTTTCCTCAACTGCAGAAAGTGGGTAACGGCACCTGGGAGCGTTGGAAGACAACGCGCAGCTTAGTACAGGGCCTGGTACACAGCAGGTGCTTGATAAAATAAATGTTACTTAACAGTATTAACAAGGTGTTTTTCAAGTGTAATGTATGATACGACCAGCATTTACAAAAGATTCTTTGTCCTTATTTCCCCAAACCAGAAACTCCGCCAACATTGCCTTGGGAATTATTGTGAAGACTCTAGAAAAGAGGCCAAAATAACTCCACAATGCCCTCCTTTCAGAACTCAGGCCAATACTCTCATGCTCACGTTTCTCTCTACACCCGTGAGCTTCCCTTTTAGGGAGCCTCATCTGTCTCTCGGGTGGGAACTGTTGTCTCCTGGGATCCAACCCACCAATTTTGGAATAACTTTTGCAACTTTGCCCCTTTCTGAATACTATTTAATGTTCAACCTGAATTTAATATTTGCTAAATCTTTGACCTTAATATCTCTGACCACGTTGTTTTCTGCTTAAGATGCTAAGATCATGAAGAACATGTTTTTGTTTTTTGTTTATTTTTTAGTCAGTTTTGTGTGTGTGTGTGTGGGAGATTAGCCCTGAGCTAACATCTGTGCCCATCTTCCTCTATTTTATATGTGGGACTGCTGCCAAAGCACGGCTTGAAGAGCGTACACAAAGTACGGGTGTGTAGGTCTGCACCCGGGATCTGAACTGGTGAACCCCAGGCCTCTGAAGCCAAGTGTGTGAACTTAACTGCTGTGCCATGGGTGGCCCCCAAAACATGTTTTTGTTAACGTTTTTACTAGCTTTACGTATAAAAATGCCTTGAGAATCAGCTGGCTGATAAGTCCTTTCAGATGTGGACAACAGACAATATCTGTTGCTACAAAGACCTGCCTTCTCAGTATAGAACTGTGAATCTCTCCATGCTAGGAATCGCAGAATGGCCAAGGAACAGACAGAAACCAAGAACCACCTCCCAGGGCCTTGGGGCACACACAGATAATCTTGAGAAAGGGAGGGAATGTCCCTCCCCAACAGCGTTCTAACCCCTCTTGTTGATTCTTCTGGAACCCTGATGAGAGAAGGGAAATGATGCCAGTGGGCTGACAACTTAATGGACAGAAATAGCAGCTCCCCATCTGGAAATGGGGGGTGTCAGTGGAATGCTCTCCCATTAACTTTGTTAATGATGAGTCTGTGATAACAGAAAGTGTGTGTACTCTAACTGAAAACAGCAGGCTACAAAATTTCATATATATAGGTAGACACACACTCTCATACACACATGCATGATACACTCTCAATTATGTAAATAAAGCAGATTAAAAAGCATAAGGGCAACACAGCAAAACATTGGCTGTCACTGAGTAGGACATTATGGGTAATATTTCTCCTTTCTACTTTCCTATCATTTTTTCCCAATTTTCTATAATCATGTAACACTTTGATATCTGAAAATGTTGTTTAAGATGTAAAAATAAGTTCGTTAAAATTAAGCAAATTTGACCCTTTAGCGAAAGGGAAAAATGAATATTCGATTTTCAAAACAAATAATGATGTGTCCTACGAAACACCTTGACCATTGCCCTGATGATAAAGGTTGGTAATTAGTAACTAGGGGAAGCTTTCCAAATGTTGATATGAGAAACCGGTCCCAGAGCCTTCTCTCTGAGTCAAATCGTTCTTTTTTTCTGTTAAATATTCTGCTCAGTCATAGAGGATGGGGAACATTGGAGGCGGGAGGTGAAGGGAGAGTAAAAATCGGTTTAAAAAAATGTTGGAAATTCAGTAGGGTAAACGATACATCGTCAAAACTGCTTTGAAAGCCTGCACAGTCTATACCCGGACTAAATAGCCCCATTTGTTTCCCTTCCGGAAAAAACCTGAGGCACATTCCTGAGAGCTTGGGCCTTACGGATGTCAACGCTTCCCCTTCGGAAGGAGCCATTTCTCTCACCACCGCCCCAAATGCAAGCCTCAAGGAGGGCGTGTGGGTTTGGCTTCAGCCCAAGTGCTGAGAGGGCAGTTGTAATTTTATGTCGCTGTAAGGCTGCCCAGGTCGTCTCCATCTCGTTCTCAGGAGCCTTGGAGAAACATTTAAGCTTCTTTTCAGCGACCTGAGCCTCTAGGCCTCTGTATCTAGAGAAACCCAAGCGTCTCGCACCTGGGGATCCGTGATCTGATCCTCCTACCGCGTCGAGTACTCAAGCAGGAAGAATCAAGATCTGTCTTTGATGTTCCCGGGCAAGCAGTTCCGAGACTCCACCGGGTCACCTTGGTGGAGTATGAATGCTGGGAGACCATTTCTGGAATATTTCTCTTGGAAAGCCTTATGAGGGCTGCATTTTTTCTCGTGGAGGGTGGAGGCAAAGATTGTGGACCTGGTGGCTGGAAGCCCACTTCTCACCACCACACACTGCTAACTTGGAGTCAAGGCAGTATCTACAAGCCGGACGGATTTTTCATTTGGTGTCGGCTGGGGATGGAGGATGGGGAGAAATGGCTGGGAGTGCCGACTTAACCAAAAACATTCTGTAGATACTCTGGAAGACGTGTGGACTTCCAAGAACACCAATGAAAATGAGGGGTTGGGTGTAGGGAAATAGTAAGGGAATAGATTGCCTTAAACTTGTCAAATGACCCAAGGGAGGAGTAGAGGGCGTCTGGCTTAATGAAAGCCGGGCTGATGCCACTGAGAAGGGACCCTAGATGAAGGGGCCCAGCGTGGGGAATCTTAATCCCAGCTCTCCACCCGCTCGATCGCCGCGGCTCGCTCCTGCCCGCTCAGTGGCTCCGCGCTGCGCAGGAGCGAGGTGGCTCGGCTTCGGACCTGCCCGAGGGCCCCGCGGGCATACCGGCGTGGAGGGCGCGTGGAGTGGGTACCTTGGTGCCCGTGTGGAAGTCGTCGCTGGACCGGGAGCCCATGAAGGGGAACTGCAGGTGCGTGTGAGTGTCGATGCCCCCGGGCAGGACGAGCTTGCCGGCGGCGTCAAGGACCAGCAGCCCGGCCGGCGCGCCCCCGGGCGGCAGCAGGTCGCGGCCGAGCGCCCGCACCACGCCGTCCTCCAGCAGCACGTCCGCCACCTGCGAGAAGTCGTCGTTGACCACGCGACCCCCGCGGATCAGGAGCCGCGACGGCGCCGCCATGGCGAGGGGCGCACGGACTGCGGGCGGCGCGCGGGGCTGGCTCTCCTGCACGGTCCCCAGGACAGTCCCCAAGCTCCGGCTCCGGCCACAAACGACGGGCAAGTGCGGAGCCCAGGCGTCCCCGCCGGGGTAGGGAACTGGCCTGGAATGCCGGCTCCACCCCCGGGAGGGATGGGCTGGCACCACAAGGCCCGGAGAGAACAGGAGACCAGCACGGTTGAGACCTCGAATGTTCTGTCGCCCTGAATCCAAGGGTACCTCCAGGTCTCTGAGTCACTGGAAGGGAAAGATCTTGGAGTTTTAAAAGTGACAGATGTTTGTTTTCCTTTATAAGAAAAGGCGCTTTGGGGAAGGAAACCCACTTAATCCCTTCTCTTGATGAGGAGTGTGTCTGTCCCAAAAGACAGAGAGGAGAGGGAGGGAAGGGGGCCGGGGAGAGACAGAGGCTGAAAAACCACCTCCAGCAGCAGCAGCGGCAATGAGAATACTCACCCCAGAAAGACGCACTTGATCTGGATTTCCTTTAAATGTTCTTTGACTATATGAGGAACAAATCATCACACAGTTCTAGTAACTGGCAGACACAGAGAGTGAAAGTTCAGAGTGAAATGTTTAATCTGTCTGAAAGTAAAACAATTTGGTATCAACTGTTCTCCAGGTTTTAATGATATAATACATACCAGCAAGTTTTTCTTGGAAAATAGCAAGTTATCCTAGATCTAAGGAGCTAGATTTTTGCTTCCAGCTTTTCCATAAAACTGGCTTAGAGGCCTCCAGGTTAAATCTTTTATCCTCTTGGTTCCTCAGTTTTCTCATGTTTAAAGACAATACTTCTTCCCTTCTAGATTTGCTTTGAGAAGCAAATATGTGAGGGATGTGAATGCACTTTAATAAATTGGGAAGCACCCTACACATTTATCTAACAAATACCAGCTTTGTAAGGACTGACCTTAGAGGGGAATTAGATAGAGGAGTAAGCGATAAAGATAACATTCTTGCCCTCAAGGCACTAAGAGCCAATGGTGACCCACATACATATGTCATTATTTAACAGAACATATAAAACAGAAAATTCTTCCTTTGAGAGAGGAGAATAAGAGTTTAGAGGAAAGGCAGAGTTTTTGTCTGCCGTGAAGAAAATTAGATATGAAAGATTCACAAAGAGATGTTGGAACCAGGCTACAGAGGACATGAACATGTGGAGATGAGAGGTGGGAGGAGGGGTGACGTTCCAGGTCGAGGGAACAGGGTGGGTAAGGCACAGAGGAGGTGGTGGCCAGTTGAGTCTGAACTCCATGTGGTTAAGCTCGGGGGATAGAGCTAGACAACGGTGGAACCCCCGTTCCTCACAGGGAGGAGGAGGAAGAGGCGACAGAGGAGGAGCAGTCAGAAAGAGGGGAGACCCGAGAGCACTGTGTGAGGGAGGGCAGGGATGCGGGATTCCAGAAGGGCACCAAGATGGAATGCCGTGGAAAGGTTGGAGAGTATGGTGGACCTCTGCTGTCCTAGCATCTGTTCTCATCCTTGTTCTGGTAACAGTCCCTAGAATCTCTTTGGCGGGAAATCCTCCACGTGTGTTCTCAGAACACTTGCCTTTGTGGAACTGATGGAACCCCTGGCCCTGGGACTGACCTGCTCACCTAGGCTCTGCCTGTCATGGCAGGAAGTCCTCACAGCCACACTGGTGGATTTAGGGAGGGGCACCTGTCCCAAGCTGACTAATTGTGCTCAGTGAGAGCAGAGCCCAAGACTCTTGTCAGGTTGAGCAGACAAGGAGCTTGTGCTTTGCTTCCGGGAGGGTATAAACAAGAGGCTCTGGGAGGCGTCTCGAGAACACAGGGAAACAGTCCTTGTGTGAACAGGGCCAACGCAGAGAACAGGAGGGAGAGATGGAGAGAAACTGGATAATAACCACACTGGTGGAGCCTGGAAACAGCCGTGCCTTGAGGCCCCTCTCCTAGATTTCCCACTGTTTGCTGGAGCTGCTTTACTTTGGCTCTGTTGTCATTGTCAACTGTTAACTGACAGAACCTGAGAAGATGCCTTCGAGTTTGGAGACTAGGTAGTCACGTGTGACCTCAGGATGGCATTTTCAGTAGTGGAATGCAAGGTAGTATTATTGCCAAATTTCCTCAAACCTTAGATTACACAAACCACAAAATGACTAAAAATTAGAAAGCCTCAATAATTTTAAGTTCGGAAGATTTGGCTGTCGAGCCAGGAATAAGAAACCCAAGAAGGTTATGCAATTATTGTCAAAAGACCATTGTGTAAAGGTGAAAGGAGCAATTAAGAATACAGTGAAACTCCTGCACGCTCTATGAGCACGTCCCCGGGAAAATAAGATTGGACGCCAGGGCGGTTGTGACATCCTGTCTGAAACCGTCCAGATGAACGATTTCAAAGCTTTCTTTATCTTAGACACCTTATATCATGAAACGCATGCAACACAGCACAACACAGACTTTCCACGTTTAATTAACTGAACATTTTATCAGGAAAAGGGGTTTGGAGAATGCCACTGAAGCAGGAAGTGGCTCATTGAGATTTACTGGCTCAAGAGAAGAGAGCAGCGGGTAAGTTTAAGGAGAAATGCCAGCTTGCACAAGGGGTCTTCTCTTGTTCCGGCCATCTTTGTCCCACATCAGCTTGCAGGGCCGGTAGCTGAGCCTGGCCACACCTGCTCAGAGGGGAGACGGGAAGCGTGTCCTCAGAACACCCTCACCTCTCTTTTCTTTGCTCTACTCGGCCACCCCCTCACCCAGACACGCGGGCCCTCAGTGGGCAGGAAATGAATATGATGGAGACACGATAACGTTGGCACTAGGAGGAAGGCGGGAAGCAGGACTTTGCTGTTCTGTGTTCTTCTTGCTGGAGACAGAATCAGTTTGAGTAACACACCAAAGTGTGTCTGAGAACACATTACTCCTCGGAGGACTAATTTTAAAGGAGGATTACAGAGATTGTTAATGCTTGACCTACAGCAATACACCAATTGCTTTGAAGTGGAGGTGAGAGCAATGCGGCAGGAAGGTCTTCCCAGCCGTGACTGATGGCCTGAAAGGACGCAAGGGGGAGGAGCAAACGGTGGCTTTCTTCACTGAGCAGCTCAGGTGTTTTGGGAGATAAACCCACCAGGCTCAGTGGTATTCAAGTCCGCAGCAATCCTGGAGTCACTAAGCTTGTGTTTTCTGTTCTCCTAACCCATCCCCACCCCTACTCTAGGCCCCGATGGCCATGAGGGGGTTTCAGGCCATTATTCCCACCTGGTGGAAAATCTTGTCTGGGGGCAGAGGGAAGGGATGGTGAAGCTGTGTGAGCAAGACCGAGCAAGAGGAGGACGGGCCAGAGCTGGGTTCTGTGGGAAGCACCATCCCCTGACCCACACTGGGAGTGAAGCCCTTGGCAGGGTAATGAGGTTATACCTGAATCAGTGAGAGAAGACAGGGATAGACAGCATGGAAGGGTGGAAAGAAAAGGAAATCAAATGAGGAACTGGGATCAGAATCCAATCTCGGCTCTGGCGCCAGCTCCTGTGTGAGCTTGGGCAAGCCGCTGACGCTCAGGGCCTCCACCTGCTGAACTGAGAAACGAGGAGCTAGGCTGACAAGAGCTTGTAAGATGCACCCTTTGTGCTTTTACAGTTTTGTGATTTTATGAACAGGGAGAAGAAGCCCATCCAGAGAGTGCCTGGCATAGTCCTAGAGTTAAACCCTTCACCGGTCAAGATAAGTGAATTGGAGACCAAGTAGGACTTGCCTTCTGGATTCAGGACTATTTTATTTCTGCTCCCTCTGCTGAGGCAGAGGGGACGGCTTGGAAAGGGCGCCACGTACAGAGTGGAAAACCTGCGGTCGTCGGGGATGCTGCTTGGCGGGACTGGTCTGGAAGTCCTTGTGCTGATGAGCAGGAACAACATTTTTCTCACGTTTCTCGGTAACATTTTCTCAATAACATACGTGACGGGCAGCAGTGGTCCCCTGAGTGCAGGGCCAGATTGAGAGCTGGCCACCGCACGGTTCCCGAGGTCATCCTTCGCTGAAGTCCCAGACCTGCGCGGAGGGGGAAATGGTTCCCTGAATAACAACCCCAGCTAAGATTTACTGAGCACTCGCATCAAGTCACAGCACTGGGGCAAATTCTTGACATGCATTGTTTTACCCCACCCTCACAATAACTCTTTGGCTCAGTACTTTTTTTCCCTTTAACAGATGAGCCTTTGAGGTCAAATGATTTTCCCAAGGTCACATAGCAGTAAATGTTGGAGGTGAGTCTTTCATCTCAGAACCTGTAATTTACCCATTATGTGAGTCCACACTCTAAAGCCAGCTTCAAATTCTGGCCGCACTTGGGGCTCAGGTTATGTCAATGGATAGACGATGATTCCCAGAATGAAATTCTACATCCCTGTCATGTACTTTGGACCTCTAGTGCTTCTGACATGCTGCTTCATATAGTCGTCTAAGTATTGTGGAGCCATCCTATATTTTTGCTCAGATAACTAATTTCATGAGTGTTTAAAAAAAATTATAAAGTAGGGCCGGGCCGGTGGCACAGTGGTTACGTGCACACCTTCCCCTTCAGAGGCACAGCGTTGGTGGGTTGGGATGCTGGGTGAGGACACGGCACCGCTTACCACGCCATGCTGTGGCAGGCGTCCCACATATAAAGTAGAGGAAGATGGGCACGGATGTTAGCTCAGGGCCAGTCTTCCGCAGCAAAAAGAGGAGGATTGGCAGCAGATGTTAGCTCAGGGCTAATCGTAAAAAAAAAAAATTATAAAGTAGTCCTTTCTGTAGCAAATTAACAAATTTGGTGGGACAAGATCCGACACACCAACACTGACCTGCCTTGAGGGAAAACCTACAGGATGTGCCATTGTGTAACTCCAAGAAACTCAAGGAAATGCTTTCTGAAAGTTCCTATCTCCTGCAGGGTCTGGTATTACATGTTTTTTGTGTGTGTTTGTTTGCTTGTTTTTGTTTGTTAAAGATACTCTGATGCTCAGCTGGAAGTTTTAAGTCTATCTTGAAAAAGTTGGCTCTCCAGTACGCCCTAGTTTCCTATAGCTGCTGTAACAAGTTAGCACAAACTTGGCGGCTGGAAAGAACACAAATTTATTCTCTTCCAGCTCTGGGGGCCAGAAGCCCGAAATCAGTTTCACTGGGCGAAAGTCAAGATGCCGGCAGGGCTGACTCCTTCTGGGGGCTGGGAGGGGAGAATTTGGTTTCTTGCGTCTTCCGAGGCGGCTGCTGGCATTCACCGACTGTGGCAGCGTTACTCCAGTCTTTGCCTCCATAATCAAAATTGCTTTCTGTTCTGTGTCAAATCCCCCTCAACTTCTCTTTTATGAGGACACTTGTGGTTACAGTCAAGGTCCACGTAGGTAACCCAGGATAATCTCCGCATTTTAAAATCCTTAACTTCATCACACCTGCGATGTCCCTTTTGCCATATAAGACACCATTCACAGGTACTGGGGACTAGAAAGGTATCTGGATATCTTTGGGGCCCATGATTCACTATGACAGTGCCTATCATTGTTCTCCTTGAACAAAAGGATGCTTCCTTCTCAAGGGATGGCGTAGGAACACCAGGCTCGGCTCAAAGTTGCTTCTACCCATTCTGCCAGCAGCACTCACGTGTGCTTCCAGAAACTCTCCTGCTCCTTTCACCCACTCATGCTGTGCCACAGTTTCCAAGTTATTTTGAGCTTTCTTAGCAAAATATATTCCAGCAATATAATACTACTTAAGGAAATAATGACAGTGCTCTCTTGAGTAGAAAGAATATAATAAAGTAAAATAAAATAAATCAATAAGCGTGCACTTTGAGGCCTATTGATCCTAGATTTGAGTTCTAGCTTTGTCACCCATCATCTGGGGATTCTTGGCTAAGTTTCTTAACCTTTCTAAGCCTCTTACTTACTTTGAATGGTGGTACCAACCCATAAAGGGCTGTACACGTTAAATGAGGTAATTCGTGTAAATCTCATAGCATAGTGCTTGTTAGAAATTATTATTTGCAAAACGAACTGTTTTATTTCTCTATTCTAGCAACTTTCTTCTTATTAATAGTTTTACTTTTTTAATATGAGACCCACAAACTTATGAAATGCTTTTACTGATCTTGAGAAGAATTTTTTCCAGATTTATTGAGATATAATTGACATATGTGTAAGTTTAAGCGTACAATGTAATGATTTGATATGCATATATATTGCAAAATGTTTCCAGAATAAGCTGAGTTAACATATCCATTACCTCACATATAAGTTTTATATGTGTGTAGTGAGAACTTTTAAAATTTACTCTCTTGGCACCTTTAGAGTATACAATACAGTATTGTTAACTATAGTCACCATGCTCTACATTAGAGCCCCAGAACTTATTCATCTTCTAACTCTGGAAGTTCGGACCTTTTGACCGCCTTCACCCATTTACACATCCCCCCTAGGAACCCTGCCCCCAGCTCCTCTGTCCATGGCAATCACCAGTCTGTTCTCTGTTTCTGTGAGTTTGGCTTTTTTCAGTTCCAGTCTAAGTGAGATCATACAGTACTGCATGTGTCTTTCTCTCCCTGACGTACTTCACTCGGCATAATGCCCTCAAGGTCTATCCATGTTGTCACAAATGGCTGGGTTTCCTTTCTATGGCTGAATAATATTCCATCGTGTGTGTGTGTGTGTGTGTGTGTGTGTATCACATTTTCTTTATCCAGTCACCTGTTGATAGACACTTCCATGTCTTGGCTATTATAAATACTGCTTCAATGAACATGGGGGTGCAGATATCTCTTCAAGACTGATTTCATTTTGAGAAGAATTTTTTTTTAAGAAGGGCAAATCATTAAAAAAAAAAAAAAAACAGTACCCATCGCAGCATTATTCACAATAGCCAAAATGTGGAAGCAACCCAAGTGCTCATCAATGGATGAATGGATAAAGATATATATATAGACACACACACAATGGAATACTACTCAGCCATAAAAAAGACAAAATCGTGCCATTTGCAACAAGATGGATGGACCTTGAGGGTATTATATCAGGCTAAATAAGTCAGACAGAGAAAGACAAATACCATATGATTTCACTCATGTGTGGAAGATAAATCAACAAACATATAGATAAGGAGACAGAGTAGTGGTTACCAGAGGTGAAGAAGGAGGAGAGAGGGCAAAAGGAGTAAAGGGGCAAATGTGTATAGTGATGGGTAGAAACTAGACTATCAGAGGTGAACACAATGCAGTCTATACAGAGACTGAAAAATAATAATGTACACCTGAAATTTACACAATGTTAAAAGCCAATATGACCTCAATAAAAAAATTACTCAGACTTTTGCTATATAGACCAAATAGGGTTTGAGTATTGCATTTTATATATTTTTAAATTTTTAAGAAAAGAGTAAAATTCATCTTTGAAAGCATCCAGTACTGTGAATTCTGACAAAGACATGCGGTCATGTAACCAGCACCACCACAAGAGGCTATTTCCTTCACCCCCACACTTTCCTCCTGCTCCTTTGCAGTCAGTCCTCTCCCTGCACCCTGGCCCCTGGCACCCACTGATCTTGCGGTCAGTCCTGTGTATTTTGTTGACTTTAGACTTGGGTACAAAGCGAGCTGCAGGGTGTCTGCAGGAGCGTTTACCTACTTCGGTTCTGAAAGTCACGTGCAAGTTAGTAGCCCTCTTCCTGTGCCCCACATCAAAAGAACCTGGATGCCATCAAGGTCCGGGGCAAAAGGGATTCCGGGACAGGCCTCACTGGGATTTCCTGAAGCTCTTTGAGGAATCCTGGGCAGCCCTGGGCCGGACGGCAGCTGGGGCTGAAGCATGGACAGCAGGGGCTATTCTGGAGCCCTTACAACACTGTTTGAAGTCATAGACATGACAGTGTTGAGACTGGTGCCCCAGATGTTGGAGGAAGCAGTGTAAAAGCAAGAGCACGAGATACAGAGAGACAGCCGTCAAGCTGTGGCCCCTCTTCATGCACTCGTCCCCCCAGGGCCCACTGCCTCTGCGTTAGAATCTTCCCATCTCTGCACTGTCTGTGCCAGTGAATTTTACGCCTTTATTTCTCTAATACAACTAAAGGTAATGGGGTTGCAGATTTTCCTTCTTCATTAAAAATGGTGTTCTTCTTGGGAGAAAATTACCCTTTTGCTCTAAGAGGTATTTAGACCCAGACAAGCTAAACAGTGAAAATGTTGTTGAAGGGCAAGAATACTACTACTTACCTTCCTGTCCGTTATGTAACTGTGTACTTTGGGGCACTAATCTGTGAACTTCTGGGAAATGAAAGCCGTATCATATTTATCTTTGTTTTCAAAGACCTATCACAGAGCACGGCGGCGCGTTAAGAAGAGCTCACTAACTTCATCTTCACCTTGTCAGCATCACGGTACAGGACTCTGTGGAGGGGCTTTTTAACATTCGATCCGTATTAGTAAGAACACGTTTGAAAGTTCATTTGGTGTTATGAAAAACAAGGATTCAACTATTTGTGTTGCGAAATAAATAACTGTAATGCTGAAGTAAACCACTAGATGGCTTCTCAAAAAAACCAACTATTCCTTTGGCTTGCTCAGCAATTTGCTATAAACTGTAAGCCACTCTTGTATCTCTATTGATATATAGATGTTATCCTTTCTTTAAAACCGGAAAGGAGAATAGCTTGTTTCTTTGTTCCGTTGAATATGATGGATGCATTTTTTTGTGGACATTCATAATGTACAATTTCATATTATAAAATTATGACTTTCTAGACTTATAAAATATATTCTGCACATTAAACAGTTTTCACATAATGATTTAAACAGCATTTAGATTGAACATGATTACCGAGCATATAGTACTCCCTCCATAAATATGGATGGAATAATTAGTTGTTGGATTTGAACACACCAGGCACTGGGCTAAGGCCCTTATAATATGTTATCCTGTCTCTACTGGAACCCCACGAGGTAGGAAGTATTCCTTCCATTTTACATATGTAAAAACTATGGCTTAGAGAAGTTAGTTGCCAAAGTAACATAGCTGATCAGATTTCAAAGTGAATGGTACCCACATCCACTCCATTATCCACTGCCAAGTAGATGAAGGCAGTTTTTACTGTCTTTAATTTGATAAAACAACTTCTTTTCTCCTGCAGAGTAAGCAAGATTATTTAGAGGAATAGCTGAGACCCAATTCTAAAAGCAAACAGGAAAAAAAGGAATATTATTTGTGTTTTTGTTCTCTAATCTTTATTGTGGTATAATTTATATCACAAAGTCCACCCATTTGAAGTGTTCAATTCAATAGTTTTTAATATATTTACAAAGTTTTGCAAGGTTCACCTCATCTAATTTCAGAATAGTTTTATCAACCCCCAAAGAAATGTTAGTAGCCACCAGTCCTACCCACCTCCATTCCATAGCCTTTGGCAACCAATAATCTGCTTTCTGTCTGTATAGATTTGCCTAGTCAGGACATTTCATGTAAATAGGATCATACAGTTTGTGGTCTTTTTGTGACTGGCTTCTCTCACTTAGCATAATGTTTTCAAAGTTCATTCATGTCGTAGTATGTTTTGGCACTTCATTCCTTTTTATTCCCAAATAATATTTCATTGTATGGCTATATCACACTTTGTTTATCCATTTATTGAATGATGTACATTTAGGTTGTTTCTACTTTTTGAGTATTATGAATAATGCTACTATGAACATTCATGTACAAGTTTCCTGTGGACATAGGTTTTCACTTCTTTTGGGTATATCCCTAGGAGGGGAATTTCTGGGTCACGTGATAACTCTATATTTAAATTTTGAGGAACTGTCAATCTGCTTTCCAAAGCAGCTGCACCCTTTGCCATTCCCACCAGCAGTGTATGAGGGTTCCAGTTTCTCCACATCCTTGCCAACACTTGTTAATCCCTCCCTGCCTGTTTGATTATAGCCATCCCAGTAATTGTGATGTGGTTGTTTTTTAAGCTTTTTATATTAGATTTTTATAAAGCAAATATGGTTCCAAAATAAAACAGAAGTCCTTACTACATGGCTGTAATAAAATCTTAAATATAAAATAAAATCTCTCCATTATTCTCTATGTGAAAATATAACACAGCAAAGAATTAGTTCAAGTTCCAAGAGTTACACTGTTTCCAATCCCAATGACAAAGGCATTATGATGCTTCTGCTGATATTTGAGAGGCTCCAATCTATCACACAGATGTGTTCTGAGGATTAGAATGAAGTACAAAAGGCATCTGGTACTACGGGTGCTATTTAGGAAGTTCTCAATACATGGATGTTTATTTTCATTCCAAATCAAGAAAATGGTTACAAAGAATTGCTTTGCACACTTGGCTAACAACTCGAATGGTGACTCATGAGCCAGAGAAATGGAAATTATAATGTATGGTGAAATCTCAATAAAAAACAGCATTAATGGGAACAAAGTCCAACAATGGAAACTAATAGGAACACAATGAAGTCAAAATTCACATGATGCGCAAAAATAAATAGAAAATCTATACAGTTATGTGCTGCATAAAGACATTTCAGTCAATGACGGACCACAGAGACAGCGGTGGTCCCATGAGATTAGTCCCATTGAGCCTGGTGTGTAGTAGACTATATACCAACTAGCTTTGTGTAAGTGCACTCTAGGATGTTCACACAATGACAAAATCATCTAATGACACATTTCTCAGAATGTATCCCCATCATTAAGCGACACGACTGTATTTAAATTGTCAGACTTTGGAAAACGAAATCTAATAGATTAGCCAATTAGATAAGGAATTTCTGTGTTCCTTCAAATCAGAATTCAGATAAGATAGAAATGTATAACATTTTCAGGTAAAACTTGACCTTACTGTAGTGAAATTGAGAAAAGCTTTTGAATAAGGTTTATATGTTGCTTTTTTACTGTAATTTTGAATAGAAAGAACTTCTCTGTATTTCTGTTATTTATACTCACTCAGCATATGTTACTAAGCCCATAGCATGTAGTCACATCTTTCCTGTTCTGGGGCTGTGTGGAAATTCTTCATTTGGGCCTTTTTATAATAAAATAAAGAGATCTGTGCCAAGATACCCTCTGCCTTTGTTTCATGAATCTACTTTTTATTGCGATAGTCATAAGTTGCCCTGTAATCAAGAAAACAGGACAATGACTGCTATAGGAAATCTGCTCTTCAGAAAGTGCTAGTAATAGACAAAATGCATAGCACGTGGTGGAGGGCAGCTTGGAAAAAAGATTAAAAGATTGTTTCAATTTGGAAAATGAATCTGTAATACTGACAATTAAAATTCACTTTCAATCTCTTATGTTTAAGACTCTGGGAAAGGCTTCTGCATAGTTTAAAAAAATTTTTTTCCTTTGTTTAATCCTTACAGTAACCCCTAAGGATAGGTGTTATCCCATTTTCCAGATGAGACAACAAGGCTTAGTGAGATCAAGTGATTTATTCAGCTATAAGAGTCTTCAAGTGGTGGAGCCAGGATTCACACTGTGATGTGTCTGACTCCAAAGCGCACCCTTTTCCATCTCACTCTTATTTCTCCTAAGTAAAGCTTCTGTGTCGCTTTTAGGAGGATGTTAAACTTTTTTGGGCTTGAGCCTCCCTCCAGCACATAGGAAAATCCATTCAAATTGACATCTCAGTATCTTTACTTGAAATCACTCAGTAAATTCTTTTCAAAAGCTATTTCATTATCAATAAACCACGTGTGCCCTAGGTTAGCATTGGGTGACTTAGTCTTGTCATGTTCCAGCACTGGTTTCCAAATTTTATGAATTCTCAAAGCCCTTTGTTCAAATGAAATCTTACAGGAAAGTCCAAGAAATGAAGAGAGTTGCTGTTGGAAGAGAGCAGGATGAGCAGTTTATTGATAACCCAACCATCAACTGCAGCTACATGAAGTACTTAACCGTCAGTCTTCTAACTGGTTTATATACATTGTATCTTTTAATCCTGCAAACCACTGTTGTTATTCCCAATTTAAGGGCCGCTCATTGAGTTAGGAATGTATTACTCTGTGGCTAGCTGAGAAGTCGTCTACAGTTGCTTCACGTAACCAGTAGAGGTAGCCACACCGAGGCTGGTGCAGCTGCTCAGGGATATCAGGCTTTTTTCTCTTCCTTTCCCCAAACCTTTAAAATGAGGCCCCTCTCCTCCTGGATATTGGGTATGCAAGTCGCAGTGTTTGCTACAATGAGGGATCTAAGTGGTCTGAAAATCACGAGGTTCTAGGAGTCCTGTAAGCACCTCTTTCCAGATTCAGTCCCTATGGTGATTTCCTCGGGACTCCGGCTCAGCAGGATCCTGTCTCCTCGGTCTTGGAATTCCCTTCAACTCATCACAGTCGGGCTGCTACAGTTTCTTCTCCCTTTTCTTGCTCCCATTTTGACTTTTATTCTAGGTTGTAACTCATTTCCACGATCCCAGGGCAAGTGCCTGCACTCAGAAGCACTTGGAGTAAGCACTCCTTCAGGATCTTCAGAACCCACGACTCTTTTTGGACTTTTCACATACAATATCTCATTTAATTCAAGCTTCAGAGATGTGTTCTGTTTAACGTTCAGACAATGACAATAATAGCAAACACACAGCACTTCCTATAAGCCAGGCACTGCTCTAAGTGTTTTACGTGTATTAACTTATTTAATCCTCCAACAGTCCTATCATCCCTGTTTACAGATGAAGAACTGAAGTACAGAGTGATTAAGTGACTTGCTGAAGATCACATGCTAGTAAGGAGCAGGAGAGGATTAAAACCCAGGTAATTTGTTTTCAGATTTTTACCATGTTGCCTCTAATAAACTTAAAAATAAAACTTTTATAGGTTATATCATGTTGAAAGTGAAGTTATTTCAAATATAGTTGAAAAGTAACCAATTAACATTTACCAACTGCTAAATATGTTTACTTAAAATTGCATCAATGCTATGATTTCTGACTCAAATAATATGCTAAGGAAAATTGTTTTATAATAATTTGTAATAAACAAATATAAGATATGCACAATTAACATACTTGACATATGACAAGGAGCTGAGTTAATTTGATATCATTTTAGCAAATGAGCTTCTTACTGGTACTGTAAAACTGTTTTTCTGCTTAAAATATTACTACCTGCAATTTAGTGACTCTTTTCTATCAAGTACTGTGTGCTGTGATAGATTATAGATGTCACTAATTCTTCGCTATATTTACTCTTGAGAGTGCATTCTATTTCTCTTTCTACTCAATCTGGGTTGGCCTCAATGATTTCTTTGACCAAGAGAACATGGCAGAAGTGACGTTCTGGGCCTTCTGAGACTAGGTTGTAAGAAGCCTTGCAGCTTCTGCAGAAATGTCTTGGGATTCTCACTCCTGGACCCCAGATCCCATACTGTAAGGAAACACAAGCGCCACAGAGAGGCCCAGATGGAGAGGTTCCCAGGCTCCTGGTGAAGCTTCCAGCCTGCAGCCAGCACAGACTTGCCAACCACACAGGTGAGCTCTTTTGGGAGTATATCCTCCAGCCCCAGGAGATGCCAAGAGTAGGATGAGCTGATTCACTGAGCTCTGCCCAAATTACTGATTTCTGAGCAAACTGAATGACTGTGGTTGCTTTAAGCATAAAGTTTAGAAGTTTATTACACAGCAATAGATGACCAGAACACGCGCTATGGCCTTTACAAATGTTTTAATTTATTCCTCTCAATAATTTTATAAGGTAGCTATTATTATCCTTACTTTAAGAGGAGGAAGCTGAGGCTCAGTGAGTTTGCATAATCATCCAGGTCTGTTGGCTCCAATGTGATGGCTATTTCTCCTGATTGATATCACTTCACTTTATGATCCATCTCATTCACAAGACAACTGTTGAGTCAGACAAGACTGACAGTCAAGTCAATTCTTAGTTTTGCCCTTATTGGCTGTATGCCCTTGGGTAAATAGAAGTAAGATATGGTTTCCATTTCATAGGACTGAAGATTCCAAAGATACATATAAAGGACTTGGTAGATGGTAGGCACTCAACAATGAGTAAATATTATTTGCTTTGAGAATTCTTTCCTGAGATGAAAAAGTAGCTAGTGGTAAGGACTCTCAGAAATGGTTGTGATAGTGTGAACATGGCGTACCTCACATTTAGGGTCAGGTATGTGTTGAAATGCCCAAAGAATTTCCTGACTTTTTAAAGAAAAAATCCTGTTAACATAACATAATGATAAACTCTGTATAGGCGTATTGGCCTATTTACACAGCATATATTAAGTACAGATTTCTTTGAAGTTGAGGACATTCCTGATTCATCATCTATGTATGTTGCTTCCTCAATTTTAAAGATTCCTTCCAGCTCTAAAGTTCTGTGAATTTTACTTTGCCTTATTCTACCTCCTTGAATGTGGACTACCTTAGGAAAAATTGCAATCAGCCAACTTTCAACCCATGCCAATATCCACATGCAATTTGTAGTCTGTATGCTATTCCTGAACAAGATATTCTGAGAACTGACCTTTCCCTCTACTGCCTGCTCTATCAATTTTTAAACAGACATCCTCTTGAGTAAAACAGGTCCTATCAAGTTGCTATCTCTTCTCCCTCAGAATTCAGGGGAAAGGGTGTAAGCAGTGACCAAGCAGTTTGAATGGAGAGCAGCGGTAAGGTACACTGCTGTCAACGCCACTGGCTCTGCAGCAGGTACTCAATAAATACCTAAAATATTGAATCTCCTCTTTTGCCTTTATCCCTTTAACCTGTCTTACGCATTTATTTCCACTAACAGTGGATGATGGTGGTAAGCAGCAGTAGCAACTAAACCCACAACAGCTTGTAGAAAGACTCCCCTTCATGCTGTGCTATATTCTCAGTTCCAACCTATGGCAGCTCAGGCAGGGGCTGCCGGCCCACAGAGCCCTTCTCAGCCCAGCCCCTTTTGTTTCTCTTCTCTTCCACACTAATACGAGAGCTCTGACAGACTGACAGGACAAGACAAAGCGCCGTGGAGAAGATCTAAATGATGCAGGATAAATCTGAGTAATATCTACTAAAATCTGTATCCTGTAAAAAGAGAATACACTTTTTTTAAGGTGCTCCTCAAACATTTCAAAAATTGAGGAAAGACAATAGACTCCCCAAATCAGATATAATACACATAACGTTCTCTGATCTTGATGCCATAAAAATAAAAATTAATAAAAGAAGCAGAAAACAAAACTACTGACCATACCAAAAATCCCATTATCTGGGGGGAAAAAACAGCAAAGAAAAGAAAAACGGAAAAAGCCTTCTTTTATATAACTTTTGGGTTAAAGAGGAAATAAAAACAGAAATATCAGAACACCTAGAATATAAAAGTAATGGCAACACTAATATATCTAAGTTACTCAGCTTAAGCAGTGCTCAGAATTAAGCCCACACCTTAAATCTCACATTAATAACTAAGAAAAAATAAAAATGAATGAATTAAGTGCTAACTCAAGGAGTTAGGGGAAAAAGCCAACAAAATAAACTAAGGTAAGCAAGAAGTAGGAAATTTATTAAGGTGAAAATCAATTGGAAAACAAAAATAACGAATATAGAGACATTCAAAGCATACCACTTTGGGGGAAACAAAAGAAAGATAAAAAATAGGTCAACAGTGAGCTATCTTAATTGAGAAAATAAGGGAGCAAGTATAATACATAATAAGAGGAAAAGAGCTATTTGCACAGAAGAGAAGAAGATAATTTTGTTGAACTCTAGGCAAATAAATTTGAAAACCTGGATGAAATGGATGATTTACGATCCCAGCTAAGATATAAAACTACACAGACCAATTACCCTAAAAGATACCAACAAAGCTGTCAAAGAGCTACTTGCCAAACATCCACCAGACTCAGGTAACTCCACTGAAATTTTAAGGAACAGAAAATTCCAATGCTATTTAAACTGCTCCAGAGCATAGAAAAGGGAGGAAGTTTCTAAATTCACCAGCATAAAATTACTAACAAAACTGCTTAAGGATAGCACACACACACAAAAACTATAGACTAATCTCACTGATGAAGACAGATGCAAGTATCCTAAATAAAGTATGAAACATAACCTAGCAATATTAAAAGAATAATACACATGGCCAAGTAGAATTTATTTCAGGAATGCAAGGATGGTTCAAAATTACAAAAACATATTAACAAAATCCATCATATTAAAAGATCAAAGGAGAAAAATCATATGATCATCTCCATAGATAATAAAAAAGCATGTGATAAAATTCAACATGCATTCTTAATTAAAACTTTTAAAAAAATAGGGATCAACAGATACTCCTTAACATGACAATGTATCTGTCTCAACTCAGTTCATTACAGCCAATACATTTAACATTATTCCAGAAGTACTAGACAATGCAATTAAGACATAAAGAGGTATGCAAATTGGAAGACATAAGTGTGTATCTGGAAAATACAAAGGAATTAACTGAAACTCTATTACAAATTATAAGAAAATGGGAGTGTGGTAGTTGGGTAAGAAGATTAACATAAATAAATCATTAGCCTTCATATACACTAAAATCAGACTAGATTACAGAAAGTATTTCCTTAAGAATAGCAACAAAAATCATGAAATTCCTAAGAATATACTCTTGAAAAATATACAATCTCTGTAAAGTAAAATGTAAAATGTGTCTGAAGGAAACAAGACTTGAACAAATGGAAACCCTTTTTAGATAGGGCACCATGATTTAGACAGAAGCTTTAACATGATAATGATGTCAAATTTCCCGAGGTCAACCTATAAACTGCCCCCCAAAAAGTACTAATAGATGTGTTTTGTGAAACTCAGTAAGTTGATTCTAAAGTTCAAACAGAAAAATAACTAAGAATATTTGAACATTTAAAAATTATAGTTATTTAAACAGTGACTGGAGAAAAAAAGGCAGATAATTGAAGAAAATAAGAGTCTAGAAACATATCCAAATAATATGGGAATTTAGAATATGATAAAAGGGTCATTTTCAATAGTAAGGAAAGGACAGATTATGTAATAAACAGCTTTAGGGAAACTAGGTAAATTACCTGGGAAAAAGACTATAGCCTTAAATTCAGCATAGACAAATGATCTAAATGTAAAAAATCAAATATAGAAATATCCAATTTTACTTTTAATATTCAAACTCTGATACATTTTTTCCCTTGAAGAAAGATGCAGAAAAAGTATACATGGAATGTTACAATTTGCATTACTATATATGGCATTTATATGTATGGATACATCTATGTATCCATATGGTATCTCTTCAGGGATGCACAAGCATCTGGTATTGGTATCTGTCTCTGTGAAAGGAAACTAAAAGCTGAGCATCAGGGGTAGGAGAGACTTACTTTTCCCTGTTTGACCCAGAAAGGATGTATCTGTTAATTTAAAAAAAAGAAATTAAAAAACATGCCAGAAAACAAAACCAAAAAACCTATATATGATAGTATATTATTAGAAGGACTTATTTTTAATTTGGTAACCCAAATCTGCTGGTAGAATATTCTATAGCAGTTTGAAATGTATCTGAAAATAATATAAAAAGAGAACTGATTGAGTTACTGTATTTACAAGGTATATCAATTAAGAGGAAGTTTTCTCAAAAGCAAAATAATATTCAGGTCCTTAAGGATTTTTACCCTTGAGTACTGGTATAAGCTACTACTTTACTATAAAGTAATTAAGGAACAATAACCGCCTTTAATTTTTCTTCTAGACATAATTGCATATTTTGTGACCTGAATTTGTATATGCACCAAAAGGAAAGAAAAATAAAGAGCAATTTTGACTTAAAAAGTACCTCAAGACAATATAAAAAAAGTCATTTTAATTTTTGATACATATTAAAACATTTCAGTCAGTTCTTCCTGACAGCATAACACGACAAATACACAAGACCTCAAACATGCTTTAAAAGGACATTCAGCAAAGGATTTAAAATTTAATAAATAGCAATAATCACACACAAATACATTTTTCATAATCATTAAGCTAGTAAAACAGACAGCTAAAGAATAAATAAACAGGAATTGACAAATAAAAAATGCAGGTTTTGCAACTCTTACTTAAAAAGGGGGGGTGATCTGAATGACTTCTTAATTTGCTTTTCAACATGTAGCATGATCGCCCCCACGAATAAAATATATTGAAAAAAATCACTTTCTTACAACAATGCAGTCTTTAAATACAACAAATAAATACGAAACCAGCGAAGCAATTTCAAGTTGTAATAAAAATGCCCCCCATCCCCCCCAAAAAGCTATGGAAATATATAGTCATTATGATAGCAAATAATAGTATTTAAAGTGATAGTGCTTGTGCACTAAACTCATCTGAGACCTTGATACGACTTTAGTGCAAATCCCTAGGGTCCAATACAAGCATAGCCCTGCATCAGGGAAAGACATTACCAGTTGGAACTTATCTTGTACAATTTTTGTACATATTTTATAAAGTTCAAGATTTAATGCATAGTAGAATATCTTCATCTGCTTAATTCTGTCCCTAAATAGAGATGAAAAAAGAAATGATTTGGGATTTTACCATTTGGTTTGTACCATATTAGAGTATTAAAGTCAACATTAGAAAATCTATAAAAGTTTTGTTTTTGCCATTAATTTATCTAACTCTATCTAAATTTCACATCACATGTTAAACATAAGAGAAAAGTCTCTAGACAAAGTTTCTTTCCCTTTGACAAGCTCATATTATGATGAAATCCAATAATATTTAGACAAATGTTATACAAATAAAAACATACATGAGTATAAGGGGTTTTTTTGTATATTAACAACTTTAACATCTAGTATATTAAGTTACAAGATGTACTGGCAAAAGCATAAAGCTTCAATTAAAAGAAGGTATTATTTTGTACAAACAAATGTTTTAACATAAGATAGGATAAACGGACAGTCAAATGAATTTCAGCAGCCATATTTCTACCGTGAACTACAGTACCAGGATAAAAACAATTAGAAACAAACGGAAGAACGTTACTGAACAATATGAATACATAATGCATTTTCAGATGCTAAAATAGTAAACTCTAAAGTTCATAGAGTTAGAAGTTGTTTAATTTAACCATGCAGGCTAACATATAATAATAAGAAATCACCCTGCATCTTTTTTCTTTTTAAATTAAAACTAGTTTAATTTTAAAGTTACAAAACAATGAATGGATATTGCTCCAACTTGTATACAACCTCCCTTATGTGATTCGTACCTAACAAAGTAACAAAGCCTCATCATCACTCGTTTCATTTTTCAATGTTGCTTCTAAGCAAGTGTCCGGTATCTGGGCAGTGTGGACAATACCACAGCGCTCACAGGGGCCATCTCGACTACTTGGCCTTACTCCTGGGTTTGTTGCACTGTATGGTTGTCTAAACCCTTGCCCTTGATCTGAGGCAAGATCAAGAAGAGGTCTGGAGCAGTCATTCACATCAAAGTCTGAAGCTCCATCAGAAACTGGAATTAGCATTTCGACATCATCATCTTCTTCTCTTCCATTTACCCCATTATCAAGTTGTCTCAAAGGGCTCTGGTTCTGGTTTACAGAGCTTGATCGCCCTAATGTAAAACGTACCCAACGCAGCCCCTGAGTCATACGACTTAGTGCACTTGTGAGCTGGTGACGTGCTGGACTCACACTTGGGGGTTCCACACTTGTCACATCCCTTCCATTATCTGTGTGACCACCTCGGGTACTCTGAGTTGAAGAACTTCCACTTGCTCCCACTGTTGCTTCTACTGCCGTTATGGGAGGGACTTTTTGGGGCAAAGGAGCTGCAACACCACCAGATGCTCCTGGTGTATCTCTTCTTTCATTTTCTGTGTCTGTGTCGTCAGACTCCACAGAAAACAAACTTCTGTGAGTATGACTTCTTTCAGGTTCTCTGTTGGTACTCTGACTAGGGCCAACCTCATCTCCATCCGCTGAGACCAAAGCCAGTGACCCTGAATGTCGTGATCTTGCAAAATTAAAAATACGGTTCCAAATGTTGCTGGATCTGCCTGCCATAGGAAGCCTGATTGAAGTAAATCCAAGCTGGGATCGTACAGCTAGCCTCAGGTTTTCCAAAACAGAAGCCTACAAAAATAAGAAAACATCTTAAGAGAGCTAACAACCAAGTATTAAGATGGAAAACATCTTTCCATTAAGAATGTATTGTGGCTAAAAATTCTACTACCCATTGTTAGGGTCTATGAAGGATGAATTAAATTCTCTCATCTACAGAGGCTCACCCCACTATAGAATCTAATCTGTAACCTGAACCACTGCTCACTGTGTTTAAGATTTTCTTGACGCTTCCTGTTATATATGCAACTTTATTTTATTTATGTTTTTTAAAGATTGGTACCTAACAACTGTTGCCACTCTTTTTTTTTTCTGCTTTTTTCTCCCCAAATCCCTCTCGTACATAGTTGTATATTTTAGTTGTGGGTCCTTCTAATTGTGGCATGTGGGACACCACCTCAGCATGGCCTGATGAGCGGTGCTATGTCCACACCCAGGATCCGAAACAGCGAAACCCTGGGCCACCGAAGCAGAGCGTGCAAACTTAACCACTCAGCCATGGGGCCGGCCCCAATATATGCAACTTTAAAATGATATTTAATGTCAATTATAATAGCTATTTTATTTCAAAACTTCACATAGAGGTGTCCCAGAGCTGGAAAATAAAATTATTTGATACTTCTTTAGCTAGGAAGGTAGAAGAATCTCTACCATAATTCACTAAACGACCTAAAGTAGTGTGACAACTAGGCTCTTTATCTGGTGTTTTTTGTTTGTTTAAACACAGAACAAGTTAGACTTGATTTACAAGGTTGAGACTTTCCAAAACGTGAAAATTATATTTCACAGTTTATCTCAGGGATTTGCTGAATGAATGAATACTGAGGATTTATTTATATTATCATAAATAAAGGAATTAATACATTTGTAATACTAAGAACAGGAAACTAACAAGCCAAAGTAATTAATGTGGTTATCGCACTACACAATAGTATCTGAGACATGTGGATTCCTTCCCAATCTTTAAAGATTAAGTTTTATTTTCTACAGCTTAGTGTTAAGCATAAATTATCATATCCTCATTCTTTGAAAATTGGTGATTTTTAATTAGTGCATATGGGAGGTGAACTATATTGCCCAACTGAAAGAAAATTCTACTCTTTTTTTATAGATGAAAGAATTTACGGATCATTTTAAAAATGCACATTTTTTATGTAAAACAGTCTTTAAGCTCCATCTAGTGGTTATAAAAAGGAGTATTCATACTTGGAACAGACACAGCTTTCATCAATCTGGCATTTAGTATTTAAATGACAGTATTTCCAGGAAACAATGGTGACTTGATACACTCCCTTTCAAATGATGGTACAGTTTCCCTCTGCCAAAAAGAACGGCTCTTGCCTTTCCCCTCACAGACAAAAAGAGGGGAAGAGAATAAGGATGATACCATAGTGTTATGTTCTCCATCTCTCTCGTGACTGGTATTGAATCTATTTGTGATTTCCATATAGGTGTTTTGAACATAATCCATGGAATATAATTCACAGAAAGCTAAGAAGCTACTATCACAGGAATATTTCATAGTCCATCTTTGGTATAGCACAGATTGCCAGTAAGAAATCTGGATGTTAGCACACATAGATGTGCTATACAAATGAGTAAGATTTTTCACCAGTTAAGCAATACCCAACTATAAATTAAAAAAAAAAAGTGGTTCACATCGCTATGAACTTCTCCATAGATCTGGTCCTCGCCATTTAGCACGCAGGCTCTGAGGCTTGTGTGAGCAGTTACTACAGCCAGCAAGGCACAAACGGCTCTTCAGATAGCCTTCCCTTTCACGCAGCTCCCATCCATCAAGATCCACAATGCCTTCAGCACACTTTACTGCTGACTTTCACGTGACAGTGTTACAGTCTGTCACAGTGAGGCGAAGCTCTCTACTTAGCTCAAAGTCTGTTTAACTAAAGGACCACCATTTTAACAGTAGATGGTACAAGGGGATCTCATGAATGTTTTAGGAGTAATTTCATATACTTCTTCAGTTTATGAAGCAAAAGCAAGTAACCTTTAGAAAGCATTTCTATTTTGAATGAGATGGTAATTTAGAAGATTATTTTTCTTTTTAAAAACGGCTATGGAAATTTGATAATCTGTTACCAGAAGTTTCAAATTTGAGTTTAATCTTATTAACTGAATAAAATTTAGTTCATCAATCATAAACATATTTTATCTTAAAACTTTGTTGAAGAATAATTCCATCACAAGGGCAAATTGTAACCCTAGAGAATGGTGTAGTATGTAATAAAGATCTAAACCTTACCCTAAGTGAGGTCTGACCTTTGCCTCTTGCTCTGGGATGTGATCGCTGTCCTTGGAATGTCATCTCTGACAGAGGTGTCAATGCCTGGAGATTAGGCCAGCCAGACAGTAACAGTGTGTTTCAGGTGGAGGCTCTGAGCCACACCAACAATGTGATGTAGGCTGGGGGCTTTGGGTCAGCATTATCAGTCAGTCTCTGGAGGGGCTAGAGACTGAGAGCAGCCACAGGTGCAAATAATCATGCTTACGTCATGGTGCCCGAGTAAAAACTCTGGACACTGAGTCTTGGGTGAGCTTTCCTTGCTGGCAATATTCTGTGCATACTGTCACACAGCTGTGTTGAGAGAGTGACACTGTCCTGAGTTTACAGGGAGAAGACAACTGGAAAGTCCATGTTTGGTACCTTCCGGAACCCTGTCCTACTGTCTCTTCCTTTGGCTGATTTAACCCGTGTCTTTTCCCTGCAGTAAAAGGTAACTATGAGTATAAGAGCTTTCAATGAGTTTTGAGTCCTTCTAGTGAATCATCAAAACTTAGGATGGTTTTGGGAACCCCTGAACTTGCAATTGGTGTTAGAAGTGAGGGCTGTCATGTGTGGCCTGTGCTCCCTCTAACCTCAAGATTGGCTAAACTCTTGAAGGTAGCCTCAAGGTACAGGGGTGGTGGGTGGTAGATGGTGGAGTGGGTGAATGGAATTAACCATCATCTGAATTCCTGCCTAAAAAGAAATCTTCCCCATGGCCAGGCCAATAATATACAGAAGCCACAATGTAGGTTTTTTCTATTTTGCATATAAAATTCCAAACAGTGGAACTTCTCAATTATTTATTTATTAGCAAATTACACCCAGAGAAATGTTTTACAACTAGGAATTCTCACCAAAGATTTCCTAAAAGACTCAAATAAGGCAACAGACTGTAATCAGAAATCTCATTTACTGAAAAAGAAATGTTCTTCCATTTTGAACAGAATTAAATCACTGTTTATCAACTCTTCTTAATTCTTCTACTGGGAACAATTTTTATAAATGTTTCTGGATGAATTTACATTTTAAATGTATAAACTCAACACCCTTATAAACCCTGGCACAATTCTAAGCATTAAAAAAGAAATCTAAAAAAATCGCTAACAGAAATTTAAAGAATTGAGAAACATTAATAAAGAATGAATGACTATTTAAAGAAAATGGTATGAATTCTTAAACACTGTAAAATTCAGCTGAAAAAGTTTTCTCCTAAGTCTGGTGAAAATGTTAACTTCATTTCAACTACTTTTACTTATAACTAGTTAATCTAGCACGTTACTAACATAGTACTAGCATATTAATTTTAGTACACATTCTTAAATCTTCTAAATGTTCAGTTCAAGTAGAAAATTTGCCAAACTTTACTTTTGAATTTCAATGCATTAAATTATCCTAAACAGTAAAATGCTTAAGAATCACATAACCAAATTGGAAGAATGAAAAATATACCATTTTTTTTTTTAAAGATTGGCACCTGCACTAACATCTGTTGCCAATCTTTTTTGATTTTTTCTTTTTCTTCCCAAAGCCCCCTAGTACATAGCTGTATATTCTAGTTGTGAGTGCCTGCGGCTGTGCTATATGGGACGCTGCCTCAACATGACATCCTGATGAGCGGTGCCATGTCTGTGCCCAGGATCCGAACTGGCAGAACCCTGGGCCGCAGAATTGGAGTGTGCGAACTTCACTTGGCCACAGGGCCGGCCCCAGTATACTTTTATATTTTGTAATATTTGTTAAAATACAACGAAACAATTGTAATTTCAAATCTTCCATATATTTAATCCTTGACTTGACTGCAAAAATTCTGACACAGTCAAGGGTGCTTTACCATACATACAAGTATAGATTTCATTTTAAGAGGAACTGAAACAGAAGTCATAAACTGCAACATACCTGATTAGGGGAACAAACGGGAAAATCTTCAACTGGTGGAATTAAACCCTGAGCAATCAATTGTCCATAAGAGGGAGGGGCTTCTCTTCTTAACAGTTCTGCTTCCACTCTTGACAACTGCGTTTCAAATGATCTTTGAGAGGAAATGGGGATAAAAAGGGTTAAAAAAAAGGCAAGCCAAAATATTATTTTTTTTATTACCAACAACTAAAACAATCTGAATTTTAATATAGGTGATCATTTTTAAAGCCTAGTCAACCAACATTTACCAAATATCTATTCTACCCTTAGACACTGAGAATACACAGATGAAGCAGACAGTCTGTCCTCATGGGGCTTTACACTAGGAGCCTGGATCTCTTAAGTTTTAATAAATTAGAAATCCCTGTAAAAGGTAAAGGTATTAGATCTTTAAATTCCTAAGAATATAGGGAGCTCGAGACTGTAGGTCAAAGTATCTGAATGCTCTTAGAAGACACACAAAGTGTCATGAAGTCCAACACTTATTTTTCAGATAAGGAAAAGAGTGAAATGAGTCACCATACACCTTCTGGAATCTGAACTCAAGACCTCTAACTCTTCATTGTGCTTTCATGTTGCATGTCGTAAAAAGTTTTCCGGCCATTTATACTCATCCAAAGAAAAGCAGCAGCATGCTTACTGTGATACTGTGTGTGTGTGCTTCCACTCTTAGCTGTCTGGTTCCTGAAGTACTCTGTTGAATCGACTGTTTCTAACACTTCTGGGGCTGGGAGGTTCACTGTCTCCACAACAGCCTAGGAGGCCCTTTCCCATCAGCTTATCCTAGGTCAGTCTATCCTCCACCACATGGAAGACAACTCTCACTGAAGGTCACCCTTTAACGTGTAACCATTTCTTGCTTAACTGAGAACTCTGACACCTGGCTTTCACTGAGTCCACAACATGACACTAGTCCTGTGGTTCCAGTCTTATCTCCTATTAGTCCTTCATATGTGTCGTAGGCTCTAGACAAATAGAACTATGTATTATAATAGAACTCAGAGAGTATTTAGTCTCCAAGCAATGCTGGGCATTCCTACTTCTCTGTATTTTCCTAGGCTATTTTTTTCAACTACAATAACTTTTCCTATCTACATTCCACTCAGAGATTTCAAATGGTACCTCTTCAATCAAATTCTTTCCACCTCCTCCTCCCAACAGATTAGGTATCTTTTGACTTTTATACTATTTTGTTTTATAGCTCTTACAACACTGATATTTTCTGTCATCTAGTTCCACCCACCAATTCCTTCCTTATAGCTGTAAACTGCCTGTGAGATTATGCCTTACTCATTTTTCTATTCCTCTGTAGTGTTTTGAACATAGTAGGTTCTCAAAATATCTGCAATTGTTTAATTAATATTTATAAAAACTCAGGTTAAAAAATTACAACTGAGAGCTGTGGCTTACAAAATTCCTATAAAGCAGATTAATCTGAAAATAGGAACTGGTAAATATAGATTGGCTTTTCTCACATCATAACTCTAAGTATTTATTTATTTTTTAATGTGTTTAAGCCTTTTGAGTTGTAGGCTTTTAAGAGTAATTTTATAAATCATAAACAACATTTATGTATTTCTAAAACAATATAAAACAAAAATACACTGCTAATCACATTAAAGTACTTGTTGCAAATATTTGGGTCATGTTTTTATCGTGGAGAGCATAACCACGTAGTTTTGTCTTGATACTGACCTTCGTTCAAACATTCTCAGAGAATAAAGCTTACAGGTACATCCCAATGCAATGACCAGCAAGAGGCCACAGATAAGGCTCCCTATGACGGCCGCAGTTATGACTCTGGTAGGCACAATCACCGGGCAATTCTCCTCATCGCTGCCGTCACCGCAGTCATCCTGAGAATCACACACCCAGCTTTCAAACACACAACGATTGTTTTTACAATGAAAATTTCCTGGCTGGCAAAAAAAGCAGTTTTTTTCATCTGAGCCATTTGGGCAATGGTTCTGGTAGTTGCAGCGATCAGAACGAGGATAACAGACACCGTTTCGGGAACATGGAAATTCTTCCTTTTGGCACATGGTACAATTGATTTCGTCCCTTCCATTTGGGCAATGCCAATACCCATCACAACGCTGCTGCTCAGTATAACACCCCCAGTTACCGCCACAGGGTATTTCCCACGGCAAACAGAAGCCATCTACTTGGTAAGTAGCATTAAACCCCCTTGCAGCGTTCACTTTATCGGCACAAAAATGTACCCTTATCTGTCCAGAAGAAGAAACAATGGTAAGAGGTGCATGAGAATCAAAAGCAGTTAACACACGCAAAAGCTTGTGTGGATTCTCCTCTAATCCATCGTATATTTTGACATAATCACCATAACCAGTACCATCCAGTTTAAAGTCAGTGAAGCGTAGAATAACTTTACGATGATCACCAGTGTCTATCAACCATGTGCAATTGCTTCCAGGAGGATAAAAGTCTGGATAATTGGGAGAATTAAAAGTACCGTAAAAATATTTTAACCACTGCCCACAAGTTGGCACATCACAGTCTATCTCATCCCCTAGGTCGAGGCAGTCAATGTTCCCATCACATTTTAAAGATTCGGGGAGGCAAGTGTAAACTTTGGTAAACCGGGACAGACACTGGAACTGGTTGTAAGCACAGGGCTGAAAAGAAGCAGATGTTGGAGGAGCTTCTCTGGCACAGATCTCTTCATCGGAACTATCTCCACATTCATCCATGTTATTACATTTCCAGGCTTCTGGTATACACTTCCCATTACCACAACGAAACTGATCACAGGCACAGTTTGGTTCCTCAGATTTCCCTGGGAGGACATGGGGAGGAGGCAGATGGAGAGGGAAGGAGGAAAAAACATATCCTTTAAAAAGATATATAATGGCAAGTGATATTTTTGTAATAAATGTTGATTAAGCCCAAGTGATAGGGGTTTAAAAGATCTTGTTTTAAAAAATAGGTTCAGTTCTAAAGGCAAATTAACATTGGCTCACTACTCAACAATTCAATGTATTAAACAAGTATGATTTGTTCCATGAAGATCTTTGCAGTCAGATCTAAAGAAAAGGGACCAATTCTGTTTTTGCAGAGAGCTATTTTACTGCAGAACACCTAGTAAAATGACGTAAGATATATGAGCCAATGAGCATATACTGCCTAAGAATTTTAAATAATCTATTCTGTAAACATCATTAGAATAGTAGACATTTTGAAATGAAGAAAAATTCATCCACAATAATCACCTTTTCAAATCCACTTTTTTCATATTCTTTTCTAGCTGTTGTTTACATATACAATATTTTGCAATGTATAATTCATAGCATATTTTGCAAGCCCACTACTTAGAGTCAAATATTTGCTAAGATTATCATAAGGTTAACTTTATACTGTTCATAACATTTCATGTAATCCTAACACAGTACTTCCATTTAAAAATTCCTATTGTTTTAACACAACTGCAAAATATTGCATGAATCTGAGCTAAAGGTATAAATTTATTCATCAAAATAGTAGGGAGAAGGAGAGAGAAAAAAACTGAAATCCTTACAGAATTCTAATTATCTTAGTGTACCATCTAAATATATAACAATAACCAGGGGAAAAAACCAAACCTTAGGTCCCCACAGTGCCCAAACTGACAGTGTTGGCCAATGTTTACTTCTCCATTAATGACTTACTTATTGGTAAATGGGTGACAGAAAATATGCTTCAGAAGCAAAATAAATATTGTAAAGACTGCGTTTTTAAGAAAAAAGAAAAAGCAGCATGTATCCTAAAGGAGATCATGTAATTTCAGAAGATGTAAAATGATTTTCAGCAAAAAGCATACATAACTCTAATGCTCTGAATTATTTACATTTATATGATCTAGTCACTCTTTGAATAAAGTTTAAGAAAAGCAAAAGAAGACTTCTGAAACTATAAACTATGAAAGCAAAATTAGTTATGCCTTTTTTTGAAGGTGTAAAGACAATGCTAATTTATACTTTATAAAAAAATATATTCTGAAGTAACTTTCAGGATATGGGTAAGCACTTGAGGGAGAAAAAATTACACGTAAAGTAAACGTATTTAAAATATTTTAAAAGACAGTTGACCTTAGTTTATAAAATTAATCATTGGGATTATACAAAACACCTTTTCAAGACCCAGCTCTAGGGCCCCTGAACCTTTAGCTTTTAATTCCTCAATCTCAGGGGCCTTGAGGACTTAGTTACAATTAAATGGACATTGTTAGAAGACTAGCCCGAAGTGACTGAGCACTTAATACTCCAGAATTCTGTCCAGTATTTTCCTTCTTATTTAAAAACACACCTGAAAAATACGACAGTCTGAAACCCTTTCTAGAGATACTGTCATCGGAATGGAACCTGATCCAGATGTGGTCTTGTGAAGAAATATATGGTGGTGGAATTGTGGAACCACAAGCTCTGTAACTTTCAATATTCTTGTATGTTTCTATCGTCAACCAGTCCAAACTGCATCTTCTGGATCCTTGAATATCAAAATCCTGAAAACTACAAATAAGAAGTCAGAAAAGGCTTAATAAGTAATTTTGGAAAAAATTTCATAATAATACAACATAGCTGAGGATTTTATTATAAGCCTCCATATAGTCATTGATTCTCCTGGGTTCTCCAAGCATACAGCCATATCATCAGCACATAAGAACACTGTTGCTATGTTCCTAATATTTATATCTCTTTCCCAGATTACAGAATAATACTTCATAAATAACACCAGATTCCAAAATGGTGCTAAAAAAAGGTGATAGTTGGCATCTTCTTTCTTTTTCTTCTCTGTGTGTTTGTGTTTAGGAATGACCCTTCTAATTCAGAACATCCTAAACTGTTCTGTGTGAAGCAGAAACACTACTCGCTAACCTGATGAACTGAAGCACACACAGAGAAAGCCAGCCTTCTGCCAGATTAGACTGTTTCATCTGCTTGCTAAATGAAAAGTCTATAGCTTGCTTTTTCATGAGAGCAAACAGCACAAATCTCAGCAAAATTAAAAAAATTAAAATGAACAAAAAATTTTTTCAGTGAAAAGTCCCCAAATTTGGGAATAATTTTTTTACACAAATTACTTTATAGCCAAACATTATCTTGTAGATCATAAAATATGGGCATGAATAAAGGGCAATAAAGTCAAATAAATAAAAGCACCTATAAAATTAGCCACTGCTATGAAAAAGAGAAACCAAAACATCATTTTCCAGTAACATGTCTCACCAAAAAGAGAAGATCTGACTTTATGTCCTTGCCTCTGCCTTAAACGAAGTGATAATGAAGTTAATTATCTAAGGATTATTAAATCAGGGTATTTCCTCTTTAAACATTCTGAAGAACGATAACAAAGGCTGACAATTTGATTGTTTCCAGTTTTTCACCGTTATGAACAACGCTTTAAAGAATCCTTATACATGTATCTCTCTATATACACATGAGCAACTATTTCTTTAGGACAAATTTTTCTACAAGTATAATTGCTAGGTCAAAAGACACAATTCCACTTTAAATTTGACAGACACAGAGAAATTCACCAATTCACAATTCCACCAAGTGTGCATGAAAGTACCTTATATCCCACAACTCTGGCAAAAGTGATATCCCATTTTTAAAAAAATTTTTGCCAATTAGGTGGGAAAAAAAGATTTATCATTGTGCTATTTTGCATTTCCTTATTTACTGAGACTGAAACACTTTTCCCTATTTTTATTAGCTATTTCTATTTCTTTTCTTGTGAATTGTCTTGCTACATCCTTCATCTGTTCAGAGTTTTTCTTATTTATTTAAGAGCCCTTTACGGTGTATAACCACAAACCTGTTTGGGGGCATGTCTGTTCTACGTGAACACACCCACACTCTCTCCAGTAGGTGATGCTGTCAGTCTTTGTATGTAATTTTAGTCATTAGTGGGCGTGAAATGGCATCTCTCTCTCTGGTTTTATGTGCACTTCTCTGAAGACTAATGATGTTTAACACCTTTTCACGTTTATTGGCCATTCTTAGATCTTCTGCAAAGTGTCCAAGTCTTCCGCCCATTTCTTGAATTATAAAAATTCTTATTATACTCTGGATTCAAGTCCTTTGTTTGATATGTGTATTGCTAATATTTTCTTCTAGTCTGTAGATTGCCTTTCCATTTTCTTAAGGGTATCTTTTAATGAGCAGAAGTTTTCAATTTTAGTTCTGATGAAGTTTAATTTATCATTTTTTCCTTTACGTTCAGTGCTTTTAGTGTCCTAAGATACCTTTGCCCACTCCAAGATCCAAAAAGTAAAGTAACAATGTTTTCTTCTAATATTTTAGAGCTTTAACTTTTACGTTCACACCTAGGATTTATCTTGAATTAATTTTTGTGTGTTCTCAGGGATAGGTCGACATTCTTATACTAATGTTCATTCTATCATGCAGTTAAATTACTGTCTGATCACCCTGAACTTGTGGAGGTTTGGTTTTACACTTTGTTAGTGAGTTTGGTTCAGCTTTGCTCTAAGTCTTAGATGAACTCTTAATTTTAAGACATTGTCTTTACTTACAAAGTATGATATTTCTGGGATTTCAATAAAAATTCCAAGTTATTTACCAATCCCCTAAACTTAGCAAGTTTCAAACTCCAAACTCCGTCTCCCCTGTGATGGACGGGATTCCAACTCCAAACTCTGCCTCACCTGCAGTGCAGAGCAGCTGAAGTCCTTGCACAGCTTATCCTACCGGGTTCCTTGGAGTCTCTTTAAGCATGCACAGTTCGGGGGTCGGCCAAGGATTTGAGAAGGATTTTATGTGCAGACATAACGGCTTCCTACTCTGCGGCTCTCTCCTTTCCAGGATTTGCCTTTTCAATTTTCAGCCACTCTGACAGCCTCAACTCCATCCTCTGACACCACCAGTCGAGAAGACTGTGGTGATGCTTGAGTTCTCGTCACTCCATTCCGCACAGACTGGGGAGCACAGAGGAAACAAACATATCTCACCCAGTGTGGTTCTCTTCTTTCAAGGGGTGAATTCCCTCCAGTTTCGGCCAGCTTTTAATTAGTCTCCAGTGCTCTCAAATAGTTTTTAAAAAAAATTTTATCCAAACTTGGTAAGTGTTGTGTATGGCAGGGCTAGCTGGAGTCAAGCTAGAGAATCCCTTACCATACTTTTAATCCACTAAAATGTTTAACATTCATGAAAGCAAGGACCTTGTCCAGAGCAAAAGAAATAATCAATCAACCTTTATTCATGTATACACTGTGGCATTTTGTTTGCTAATATTTCATTTAGGATTTTAAAAATACATTTATAAGTGGAAACAGTTTTCAGTCTTTCTTTTTTCATGCTTCATAATAGTTTATGTAACAAAGACACTGTTCACATACCTGTGCCTTTTGCCTCTTCGGAGTGTAGATTTATAGAGATTTTCAATTTCTTCATGTTTTTGGTTTTATCAGCTTTTCCTAAGCTTTAATTTTGATTCAGTTTTGATAATTTAAATCTTCTCAGAAATTTTTAATTTTGAGTCAGTTTTGATAATTTAAATCTTCTTAGAAATTATCATTGTACCTTGATAGTAATCTTTTTTTGTGAGGGACAAGAGGGAAATAGGTCTTTTTTTTAACGCCTTTTTGTTTGGTGAGGAACATTGGCCCTGAACTAACATATGCTGCCAATCCACCTCTTTTTGTTTTCTTCTTTTCTCCCCAAAGTCCCAGCACATAGTTGTATATCCTGGTCTTAGGTCATTCTAGTTCTTTCACGTGGGACTCCTGCCACAGCATGGCTTGATTAAGTGGTGTATAGTTCCGAACCCGGGATCCGAACCTATGAACCCTGGGCCACCAAAGCAGAGCATGCAAACTTAACCATTGTGCCAGTGGGCCGGTCCCCTACTGTACAATTTTTTAAATTTTCGTATCTCTGATCTTTAAATTGGGTTGGATTTTGTATGTAGATATGCAGAGTATTGGCAAATGAGGAGAGTTTCATCTTTTCCTTCTCATTTTTTTATCACTAATTTCTATTTGTTGTCTTGTGGCATTGACTGAGGGTTCTAGTACAAGCTGTGAAAGGATGCGTATCCTTGTCTTGGCTCTTGGTGCTAAATTAACTTCAATATTAAGTTTGACTTAAAAATTTTTTTAACAGATACTTTTTATCAGGTTTTAAGGAAATTCCTTATCTATTCATCTGGTAAAACTTGCTTGTAAAACTATCTGGGTGTAAAATCTCATTTTGAACGTTGATTCAATTTCTTTAATGGCTAGTGATTTAACCAGTTGTCTAATTCTTCTTGAATCAATTTTGGTACTATGAGTTTTCTAGAAAATTATCCAATTCATCTAATTGTATAAAAGTATTAACATAAACTATTCATAATATTCTCCTACGATTTTTAAAATATCTATTACTATATTTATAATTATAGACATTTTTACTCTTTTTATTTATTTGTACCTTTTCTCTTTTTTTAGTCTTGCCTTGAGATTTGTCTTTGTCTATTTCCCCCAGTTTTTCAGAAAGCCAGTTTTTTGTTTTACTGAATCTGAATGTTTATTTTTTCTATTAATTATTTTTGATTTTATCTTCATCTTTTCTACCGAAGACTTATCTTGTAGTTCTTCTAAACTCGAGTAAATGCTGCGCTTATTTCCCATCTTACTAATTTTTAAACCAATGCATTAAAGCTGTAAAATTTTCTCTAAGTACTCTTTAAATGTATTCCAGCAGTTTTAATATACAAAACTTTCACTATGGATGGTTATTTTCAAAATATTTTATGAGTTTCACTGTGATTTTCATCTTTAATGCAGGAATATGTTTCCAAACGAATGGGTTTTGTAGTTATTTTTTCCCCTCATTTTTTATTGTTTGTTTCTAATTTAATTGCACTGTGGTCTAAGAACACAATCTAATGATGTAAAGTCTTGGAAACATATTGAGAATTCCTTTGTGATTTAATACATGATCAATTTTTTATAAATGTTCTACATGTCTTTGAAAAGAATACACATTCTCTATTCATTGAAATAGGTGTAAACATTACACACATATGTAATACATACTCCTACTGATCAAACCAACAATTGTCAATTTTGTTTATCAGATCTTCTATATCTTTACTAATTTCTTTCTGTTTAATCTATTAAATTCTGATTAAAGGTACATTTATAAATTTCCACTATAACTGTGGATTAGTTAAACTTGCTTGGCAAATATTACCCCACATTTTGCTTTGTTATATATTTCAGGCTGTATTGTTAGGTACACAAAGTTTACCGCAATCATATCTTCCCAGTGGATTATTCCATTTATCACTATTATTTTGTGTCTTAAGTCCAATTATATCTGATGTTAACCTTCCCACTGTAGCTTTCTCTTGATCAATCTTTCCAAAGCTTATCTTTTCCTATCCCTCTTTTTTAGACTATGTTGGTTTTGTTTTATGTATGTTCTTATAAGCTCTTTCTAGGGGAATCATACCAATCAACCAACCAATAAACCCAATCAGACAGTCTGTCTTTTAAAGGTTAGATGAGTTTTTATTGAATAGCCTTTCTATTTAGGGAAAAGTCCCCATTTTCCTCCTTTCCCATCTTCTTTTGTATTGATAGATTTTTTTGGCTTTCTTTAAAGTTTCTTTTTCTTTACTGGATACTTAAGACTATTTCTATTTTTTCAGTAGTTATCTTTAGATGCTGTAATTCAAATACTAAAACACACTTCTGTTCTAGTAAAGTTCAAGTAAGAGTATCCAGTGTTTCTAGTCTCCTCTTAAATTCTCAAAATTGGTAGAAAAACTTAGTTTATTTTCACTAATCTCAAACTGCAATTTAGCATTTCTTTCACTTATAAAAACCGAACTATGACAGTATTGACAATACCTGTCACTCTGTTACCAACAGAAACCACAGATTTCACATTACATTTCAGTTTTAACAGATATCTAGAATAACTGTTTACATTCAAAACCACTTTGAAATTACAGTACTTGTTAGGACCACCGCTTGCTAATATGTTAATAAATAAGCATGTATTACAGCCATGCACACGTAACAGACATTTTGGTCAACGATGGACTGCATAAAGGACAGTGGTCCCATGAGGTTAGTCCCATGTGGCTCAGGTGTGTAGTATGCGCTACAATCTAGGTTTGTATAAGTACACTCTAGGATGTTCACACAATGACCAAATCACCTAACAATGTATTTATCAGAAAGCATCGCTGTCATTAAGCGATGCATGACTGTACTATATTACAAATTAAAAAAAATGTCTGATAGCTGTATTTCAATATAGTTGGTTCCCTTTGTAATGCTATGTATTTTATTTCACGAATTTAAAAACATTATTCTCGGAAAGGATCTGTGAGTTTGACCAAACTACCAAAGTGTTAATGGCATAAAAAGGGTTAAGAAAAAAATTCCGATATAATAAAGTTTATAATGCCTGGCACAAATCTGTCTTGCAACTTGATTTTGTTGGCTGTTTTTGTTAGTATTAAATTTTTTCATACCTTCTGAAAATTTGGGTTACAGGCTTATTTTGCAGGTTTTTTGGTTCTTTCTCTTTTTTCAATCCTCTCCCTCAATATTCCCCCAGTGTGACAGTTTTCTAGCTACCTCCACCTGGGTCTCCAATCCAGAACCAGTCTTAACATGGTGATGCAGAGTATTACGGATGCTGTCATGGAGTCAGTAGGTGGCTTAAATTCCTATTTGTCAGGGTATGTTCTCCCATCTCTCTGAGCTCTCAGCACCATAAAAGTTCAAGCAGTGGCTAGCGGAAGTTTTCAGCTTCCTTTCTTAAGCAAAATATCCTGACCCTAGTGCTTGGTTTCAAGCAGGGAGCCAGAATCCAATCCTCTGTCTCCCATGGGTAAGGTAGTCTTTGTTGAATTTAGTAGGTTCCAGGGGAGAGGACTGAAGTAAAAATGCCTTGATATCACCATCTTTAACCAGTTGTATAAGAAGAGCTATAAGTGTTGTTTGTTTATAGTCTGTAATTTCAGTTTCCCTCTTTTATCTAGATTTTAATTCTATTTTAAACTCAGGAATGAATGTTCACTTTCTTTTTACCAAAATGCTTTAAAACATCTATCTATGCTACCTAATCATATATTTTTTCTTTGATTTAATATGGTAAATTAATTAAAAAATTTCCTAATACTGACTCATGTGTATGTATAATGAGCTGCATTTGATAACAGCATAAAATTCTTTTGAACAATTTAAGATTTTACATCAATATTCACAAGTGAAACTTGACTGTTTTGTATGTGTGTCATTTTTTTCTTCTTTTTTGGTGAGGAAGATTGTTGCTGAGCTAACATCTGTGCCACTCTTCCTCTATTTTGTGTGTGGGATGCTGCCATAGCATCGCTTGATGAACAGCATGCAGGTCCACTCCCAGGATCTGAACCTGCGAACCTCCAGTTGCCAAAGTGGAGCACGCAAACTCGACCACTATGCTACCAGGCCCTCCCCTGTGTCATCTTTTTAAAGTTTGGTATTATCATGATAATGATTTCAATAAGAACTAGGAAATTACTAAAATCACTTTCTGATCTTATTAGGTTGTGTAAATCCAAATTCATTAACTCCTTCTAGACTTCAGGAAATCTTCCTTTAGATGTGGGGTTCACTTCTAATTTTGTTCTGCATCTCAGCATTGTGCTTGGTTTTCAGTGTAGGTTACTTAGTGAAATCTCAAAGATCCAATATATGATCAGAACCAGACAGCAGTATTCCAGGTAACCTCCTCTGAGCTGGCAAGAATTTCCAAGTTTTACAGGACTGAGCTGGTAAGCTGTGAGTTTAATTATGAGGTTGGATTTTTATGTTAAAATATAAAATTCTTCAAAAGTTCTAGTTTCATGTTGAAAAATCCCCAATATTTGGAATCTCTATGGTAAAAATGCTACTTTGTAAACACATTTATACTTAGTCACATTACAAGTAACAGAAAACAGGCATAGTGTTCAGATTCCAACATTGGTACTGTTGCAGAAGGATGATAACCTTAACGTACATCCTACCAATCCATCAGGCAAGAGAATCACACTTCTGACAGAGGAGTGGAACAGCTTCAGCTCGTGTTCCAGAAGATGTGGCCTAGGGCAGAGGGGACCAAAGGAAAACAAACCTATTCGGCGCCCGTTTTATGGTTTCCATAGAAAAAGGGGACAGATAACAGTTGTGTTTCTCAAGAGACTGGTTCTCTCACTAGTTAATGGATATAAAAAAGGAAGATGGAAAGATTCAAAAGTAGGTTAAATTTACAATCTCATTTTTTAAAAATGTAAAATGAAAGGATTTGAGTCCATGATCTGCCAAGTCTCTTCTAAATCTAAAATTCCACGATTCTCACCTATAAAAGATATTAATGAAAGACTGCTGAAGACGCCTTTGTGGCGGTACAGAGCGCTGTCTCTGTGACAGGAACGGCATTCTGATTTGTGCTCTAGCTCTAACTATAGTTCTTTGTGTAGGCATGCTATTTTTTTTCTGCCCTTCAGGCAAATTTTTTTTTCTAATAGCCTTGATATAACTTCCTTAAGCAAGCAATATCTACTTCCACTGAATAATTTCTCCTTAATATCTTACCCCCCAAGTTTTTCTCTGCAATTTTAAATGTTTTTAAAATGAATCTTAATCTTCTTTATATCATATTTATTCATAGAATCTTAAACTTACGGTTATTTCCCCTAGAAATATCTTTCTGTTTGTATTCTGATTACAAATATTCTTTTGTTTCATTGTTACGAAAAAGAGATTTTTCTAGACACAGTATTTATCCAGTATCAGCTATTTCAAGTTTTATATGTACACACACATACAAAGACACACCCAACACTCATGTCTTAACTCATTAAGGTAGAGGACTCTACTAACGAGACCAGGGTTATGGGCTAGATCTCCAAGCAGATTAGTGAGTTTTGTTTATTTGTCTAACGGCTAAAAATTACTTTTGATCCTAACAAGCTATTCAGTAAATGTGTACCTTTTGTTAAAAAGTGGCCTGGAAGAATATGGATGGCCCAGTGCAAATCTATTATCACAATCAGAAAATACTCAAAACACCTCCCTAATGGTAGGGGAAGGATGGGCCATTATTCCTACCCCTTAAGATGGTACTGATAACTGTAATTTATTACGTTTTCTGCAAACTGTGTTTTTATGTTACTGCATAGTTGAGTGGTGATACTTGGAAACTGAATTTATATTTTGTAATAAAACATCATATAATAACGCAAAGGCATCAGAATTACCTTATTGTAATGATTTCCCCTGGGTTTGCCCTTATGAACCAGCTACAGTTGGTTTTGGCAGGATACTCAGAAGGCCAGCCTGGGCTCGTGATTATACCACTTGGTGCTCGAATTTGTTCTGGAGTCTCTCCACAAGCTGGAAGACAGCCAAAGCAATCTTAGCTAATTATTATACTTTAACACAAAACATTAAGTAAACCAGTGTTTATTTAAAAAAAAAAACACACTTCAGACATCAAATCATATGCAATAAAATATGGTATTATCAACCTTAAAAAGCTTTTATTATTGTAATGAGATCTATTTTATTTTCCTCCCTTTTAGTCAAAGTATCCTATCGTAATTAAGTACTCATTTTAAAATTGGATCTTTGAGTAACAGTTTGAGAGTCAAGATTGCTAGTTTTAGCCATGAGATTGAAGGATCTCTTGATTGATCGATCGATTGATCTATGCATCCATCCATGCATCTGTCCATTGACCCACCTATCCATCCACCCATCTTTTTTCAAAACTCACCTCTTAAATTTATTTTCTTTATTATACACTATCTAAAATTCAATACATACTGAACTACTATGTTTAGATCCTTGGACACTTTAAATAAATATATAAATAGTTTTCTGAACAAAATAATTAAGGGAAAGCATTAATAAACATAATACTAAGATGTTGCATTGTTAAGAAGTGAGCGGATGATTGGATAAAGAAAGCAAAACATTACTTCAAAATTACTGCAAAGTAGTTCTTTAATTTGTTCCATTGATACTTCCAAATTTCATTACAGGGTCAGGAATGAATCCAAAATTATTTAAAAAATAAAGCCTTGAAATAGTGATTGAAATGTCATCACATAATTAGATTTCTGAATATCACAGAAGAAATACAGAATAAATTCATACTACTGCCAACACTTTCCTTGACTGTTCTTGCAGGTCTGAACTCTCACAGCAGTACAGTTAACATCTTACCTATCCAGAATTCCACTGATAATTTGATGACTTGTTCTCCCTCAATTTAAAAAATATTCACTGGACTCCAAAAACATGTGAATGTATAAACCTTCAGTAAAATTTAAAGTCCTAGAATTTCTTATTTGATCCAATTTTGACAAATTGTATGATCTGATTTTTAAAGTAAGAGCAGATTAGAAGCAGCAAATTAGAAGTGGGGAGAGGAGCTGCCAGAGGTACAAAGAGAGTTAACAGAGTGATGGGGTAATTTTCAGAAAAGTAATAAAAACCATGTGCTGAACTCAAAAAACATGAGAGCTCAGAAGATGGACGTACAACACTGCCTATCTTCCAAAAGGTAAGAGAAGATTCTCATTATATCTTAATTAATTAACGGTTATACCTAGCTAGAAGAATTGTTGAATGAATAAATGAATCATTGCAAGCAAAGTGCCTTGTCCAACATGTGGCCTGAAATTCCAAGCTTTTTGAGTTCTGCTGTTAGTTTAAAGTAACCCAATTTACTGATAGGCAAGTATCCCTATTACAATTATAATTTGCCAAAATGACTTTTTTTCTGGTAATAGAGGTTAGAGTCTGTTTAATTTAGGTTAAAAATGCTAGAAAGTATACTGTATAATTCTACAAACTTTTTTCCCATAAGGATCAAAATAAAGCAAACTGTATTGCTTAAAGAGTCAATCCTTATTTCTACAGGATAACACATTCCCTGAAGCAAACATGCAATCAACGTTTTAAAAATATATTTTACTGCAGAAAAAATGTTCATGCCTAAAATGAAATTGTTCATGCCTACCCTGGATTTAGGGTACATGCCAAAGAGACCTTGTTTTCAATCACTTTTAGATCGTAGATTAATGGCAAAGAATACAAGGACATAATACATCAAGGGCCTAGCATACATCTTATTGTCCATTCATAGTCAAAGCTTTCAATTTTTTTTAAAGTTTCATTAAGAGTAAAATTTCCCTTACAAAAATTTTTTTAATTTTAATGAATGATACTTCAGAAAAAGACTAAATTTATCTGAATGTGACTCTATTTTAAGAACTTATTAACAATGAAGTGCCAGAACTTTGCTTTAATGAGTTATCACCACAATAATTAATGAAACGATAATCTAAGTCCTTTATAAGACTTTTTTATTTCTTCATTATCTCTTGCCAAAGCATTCTAGAGTAGTATATTGAAGGAATTCTTAAGTTCATGAAGATACAAACAAATACACAAATAAACAGGCAAAAAACAACTACCCCTCCCCTAGAATGTAGAAAATTATTCATTTTCGTTAAAGGATTCATCTGCATTAAAGAAAATAATATAATTTTGAGTTCAATTATTTAACTTAGAATTATAATACTGTACTGCCATCTAAGTACTCAAATATTTATTAGCTAATTTAACAGCATTAGGATACATCCAAAAACTAGGTGGAAATAATTTAGGACAAAGCAGGTAACTGTTAACCTTTAAAATAAATGGATGGAATAGCTATAGGGAAAAACTAGAAAGAATTTTACTAGGTTTTGTTTAAAATTTTTTCCCCAAATATCTGAGAAACCCATAGGTGGTGCTCTTATACCAAAAACCAAAGAAGTTATGTTCTGGTATGGATGCTCAAAAATACCACTGTGAATATTTTATTTTCATAAAACTGCCCAAGGATAAGAGATACCACACATAAATAAGAACGGTTATTTTAAGATTCAGTATTTTACATTTCTAATTCAAGAAATACTTTAAAAACAAAACTATAGTATCCTGTGTCTCCCTTAATTGGTTATAAGTACATATTTTGATTTAATTTTGCACATTTGCAACATGACTGAGTTTGGCATTTTGTTTCAGATCCAACCAGAGCTTTTTATTAACATATTTTTGCAAGTACAATACATTGGGCATGTAGGTAAATATACTCTAGCACAACCCTAACTTACTCCCTTCTCTATCTGAGAAAGAATAAATTCAAATGCCAAAACAGTACGATTAACATTAGAAACCATTAAAAAAATTTTCCCTACCTTTTGGGTTAAGAATTTGCATATACACACTGGTAGATTTAGAATCAGAAGACCTAGATGCCGTCTGTCCTACCTGCCATTTACTGCCTTTGCCATAGTGTGAACTACTAAAACTTCTCGGTCTTGGGGCTGGCCCCGTGGCCGAGTGGTTAAGTTCGCGCGCTCCGCTGCAGGCGGCCCAGTGTTTCGTTGGTTCGAATCCTGGGCGTGGACATGGCACTGCTCATCAAACCACGCTGAGGCAGCGTCCCACATGCCACAACTAGAAGAATCCACAACGAAGAATATACAACTATGTACCGGGGGGTGTTGGGGAGAAAAAGGAAATAATAAAATCTTTAAAAAAAAAAAATTAAAAACAAACAAACAAACAAAAAAAACTTCTCGGTCTTGGTTTCCTCATGTGTTAAAATAAAGAGTTGCTATTTGAATATCTCTACGGTCTATTTCAGCCCTAAATCATGCCACCCATCTCATCATCATGATATATTTCTACTATACTTCGATAGCTCATCAGGATGCATTGAAAGATTTGTCCTTATTTTCTCACTTTGCAATTTCTCTTCGACCCACTGAAATGGGACTTCCAATTCTCAACTTCATGAAAACCTTGCTAGCAGGCAAAGGCCATCACTGACCTCACTGCCAAATCCAACGACCCTCAGTCCCCACCGTACTTGATCTCTCTGAAGTCCCTGACAGCGATTTCTTTTTTTCTTCTTGATGCTGTACTACCTTGACTTCGCTGACATCAGCTCTTCTGGTTCTCCTCCTAATTCTGACTGTTCTGTGCTAGTTCCCTAGCACTGGCTCCTCCTTCCTCAGCCAGCTCTTGGTATGCTGGTGTCCATGGTTCATTCCCAAACCTTCTACTCTTCTCACTCTCTATGGAAGATCTCATTCACTCCTACAATTTCAATTATGGTCTATACATCATGGGTTTAAAATCTCTAACACAGAGATTTTGCACAGTCAAATGTCCACTGGACATTCCAACCTCAAATTCAACATGATCAGAACTGCGTGTTTCCCAAACCTTCTCTGTATCCTATATTCTGAATCTTTATTGTCTTAGGAATCATTTGATTAAAAGAACACTCACTTTTCCTAATTCAAATAAATAGGAAATTTACTTTATGAATACCAAAGACAATTTCAAGGATTTTCAAGCACAAGAAATAAGTAAAGTGAGGCCTCACAGTGACTAAAACTAGAAATTTCAAAGTCAGAGATTGAGCCTGCCTTCACCACCTCTTAGGGAATCAAGGCCTGCTTTATCGCCTAACATCTGCTCCAATTTTCCAATTGGCTTCCTCTAAGTCCTCTATTTTTTCATTATTTCACTATCTTCTAATGATCTTCCATTCCCAACTCATTGTAACCCTTCAGCTCATGCACCTACCATCAACTGTAATTTCATTTTTCTCTTATTTTATTATATTTACACTAATTATATACACTATATTTATATTATACCTTTTTATATAAAAGATTTAAAGTGACTTATGGTTGCAATCATTTTAATAATACTTAATCCTCCATTTCCTCACTTGTGAATGGGGACTAAAACACTATCTACCATACAGAGTACTGGAAGGATTAAATACAATCATTTTGGTAAAGGACTTAGCACGCTGCTTAGATTACAGTAAATTGTTAATAAATAACAGCATATGATATACAATCAGACTGGTTGGTGTTAATGCCTGAAATGCTGTATTAAGATGGCTACTAAGGTTGTGTTCAGACTAAGTGGGAAGGAGGGTAGTGACTGTTCATTTTATACGTACTGGGCACCACTATGCTCTGGAAAGAATAAGAAATTATGCCACAATTAACTGGTTATCTGACAAGGTAGAAGCCAGAGTAAGAATGGAGTTGGGATACATACTCACAACAGACTGCTATAGGAATAAATCTCTGTTTTAAACCAAAGTGTTTATATGATTCTGCTAGTTTGAACCTCATCTTTCTAGATTTTGACTACACTCCCAATTTAGGATATATCAAATCTTACATTTTTACCTACATTTATTATACCCATACCTTCTTTATTGCTTAAACATAATTACTTTAGCCACAGTCTGATTAATTCTTCAATGAGAATTAGTTTCTATGTAATTGCCAAAAAAAGAGGAATCTTGCCAGTATAATACAAAGTTGTGAAAAATTTTATTCCCGGCATATTAATGATTTGAAGTAACCAGAGGCAGGAGTTTTCACAGTTGAAGAAAAAATATAAAAACTCTATAGAATAGCCTTCCTTTATTACAAGAAGAGGTTACTTTACTAGCTAAGAACTGCTTGACTTTCCTCTATATAAAGCTATCTTGTGAGGCTGCAAATACAGATGGAGATGAGAAGAAATTTCCCTGCTATAAAACAAAATACCTTAATTGATGAAGGATATCTCTAAATTATATTTTTAATTGATTAAATTGGTCTCCATTAGAAGCAAATGTCTTTAAGGGAGAAGTATGAACCCCAGAGTATATGGCTGCAAAGTATGGACTGATTCTAGGTGTAAATGTCAGGGGATCTTTGACAGTGTGAGTATCTGGATTGATGTTTGATTTGTTAGGCTGTACCTACTAAGGTACATAGTTGTAAGGGACCTGTACCAACACTACTTTTCTCATAAGGTCTGTTAGTTTAGTATTTGATTTTGCAGAATATGAGATTTCCCAGGAACACATACAAGGCATCATGGCAGAAATGGTTATATTTTAGTCTTCATTTTCCTTTCTTACTATATTTCTTAATAACCAGTATCAACTTTCTGTTCTTGGAATACAAAAATCTACAAAAAAACTCATATCCATTTAATTTACTTTAGTCAGTATCTTTAGATATAAACAAACATTCAAGTATTTTGAAGGAGTAGGATATATATCTCTACTTTTGATAAATTTCCCATAACTCCAGAAATAGAAACCCCCAAATTAAAGGTTTCCAAATGTTTGTTCAAAAGACAGCAACTTTCAACTCAGACGGACAGCATCTTCATCACAGGAGTATGCAGTGATTAGGTTACCTGATTTAAAAAGCCTATTTAATACATATTGGTTTTAGTGTACAGGACATCTAGAATGAAAAATAAAAGAAAATGGCATTATTACAATGCTACTGGTTAAGCTACATTAAAAGGCTAACCTAAATATACAGTCTTTAATTTATCCTGTATGCTGTCAATTAAGAAAGGGAGAATTAAGCGAAGAAGGGATACATAAAGATTTCCTGATGGAGTTAATAAAACTTTGATACTAGTTTCGGGTTTAAAATACAAAGATCTCACTGTATATTAGAAAACAGGGCAAAAATGATGGGGAAATACTCAAGATTTCTTCATGTTCATCCTGATACTATTTGAATAACCTCAAAGAGAAGCAAAGAACTATGGTTTTAAACTAGATTTATGCATTGTAACTATTATCTTTAAAAAAATCATGTAAAAGGGGCTGGCCCCCGTGGCCGAGTGGTTAAGTTCGCGCGCTCCGCTGCAGGCGTCCCAGTGTTTCGTTGGTTTGAATCCTGGGCGCGGACATGGCATCCCACATGCCACAACTGGAAGAACCCACAACGAGAAATATACAACTATGTACTGGGGGGCTTTGGGGAGAAAAAGGAAAAAATAAAATCTTTAAAAAAAAAAATTAAAAAAAAAATCATGTAAAAAATAGCGAGGGTTCTAACCACCTCTATTTTAGAAGACACATGGAAGAGGAGAGGATGACTTCCAAATAATGTCCAATAAACTGCCCTTTGATTTGAGATTTCATGTTTTAAAGTCTGAAAAAAAAGGCAGGCATAGGAAATTTATTAGAGCTGAACTAGTTGTAAAAGAAAAAAAAAAGTACAATTTCCTGTTCTACAGATGAAGACCTGGGTTTCTTTTCAAACCTGACAAGGGTTGATACTTTATGACTAGAAGTAGTGGAGACTAAAAGTGACACAAGATCTCTGTGCTTTTGGTTTTAATAAATCACAAAACTGAAATGCAAGCAAAACGCAGCCCTGCTTACAGACCACCTAAGTACTTAAGATACATACGAAAAGCATAAAAGAGAATATGAAGAGAATTCATGGTGTCATGAAAATTGTAGTTTTGTAATAATAGGATATACTTATTGACTGAATCCAAGAAACACATAAACAATTATGAGAGTATATGACAATATAGTCCTAAATGATACAATGCATATTTAAAGTAATTTTAAACAATGTATCAAAAGGGCAACTGGTATTATTAAAAAGATGCAAAGCCCCTCTCAAAAAACAGCATTATGTAAGTATAGACCAGGGAGGGTTTACTTGACTATTAACATAGGATTTCTTTCACAGAACCAAAGTGTACAAAGCCAGAACAAAGAGCATAGTCCAAATTAAAAGAATTTAATGACTCAATTCTGTAGACACTAGGCAAGCCAAGGTAGGCTACTGCGAAAAGAAGTGATATGATGCAAATATTTTGTAAAGATTACTTTGTAATGCTATATCCTGTGGGGGAAAAAAAACTGGTGAGGTAAAGAGATCAGGTAAAAAGCAAATACAGAAGCTCCTCTACGTGTAAAATTTTACACAATGAAAGTTTCACTATCTAACAAAGCACACTCACCCAGTTTATAAAGGATAACATTTATAGTCAATGGTGGTGACTAGCTTTTAGCTATCTCAGAGTACAGAGTGGTTTATAAATATTAACTCCATAATGGCTGATGGATACAAAAATAATTCCAAATGTTGAAAACACTAGTAAGAAGGGTTTGATTACAATGGAAATAAATGTACTGAAGGAAAAAATACCATCTCCAAAATAAAAACTAGTAAGCAAGTGGTGATTGTTGGATGGCTACATGGGATGAGAGCAAGAATGATTCTGAAGGTTAACAAGTGAACCATGCAATTCACGGAAAATACTGTGCCTATCAAGCAATAAAAGGCACCGAGACATGGCAAAATTAGAACATGTAGAAAACCAGATACCTACTGGCCCACTGTTAATTTGGGAGAAGGGAGCGGTTTGAAAACTTAAAGGCTAAGTATGGTGCACAGTGCTGAGGGTACTTCTGTTGCAAGTCAGAAGTTTATGGTTCACGAGCTCAAGGCCTGTGATAAAATCAAAGTGAGGAGCGTGTGGTCAGGTCTGTGGATCCCATGGCTGATGATAATGTTACTATGTCAGGTACTTCCATTTCTCATGTCTTTTATTATTTAATTCTTCATATTATTATCCCTATTTAACAGATAAGAAAAAAATTGAGGCGGAGAGAAATTAAGTAATTTTCCTAAGATCACAAAAAAGCTAGTAAGTGTCACAACTGGGACTGGAAGCCAGGCAATAGGCTCAGAAGCTGGACTCTTGACCATCCAGGCACACTACTGCCCACTAGGGAGCTCCCTATGACACTGGATAATTATTGGGGTGGGGGCAGGGGGAGAGCTGCCTCAAAAGACTTCAATAAAGATAAAAGTCATCTGTCTTGGAAAAAAGATCTCTTGGTCCTATATTAACATGGAAAGCAAAGACAGAATCTATGATAACACAGAGAAAGAAAGTATACTTAGTTTTAAAGCTTCTAAGACTGATTCCTACTTGCCTCCAGTCTCTGTAGGGACTGCAGGCAGGACTAAACTGCTTCTTAGACTCTTTGGAATCAAACAAGATTTTATAAACAGCATTCTAGAGCCACCTTTTAATAATAAGGAAAAGGTATATATATACACATTAATTATAGGTAAGATGATTAGGGCATGGGGTAGAATAGTAGCAATAAGGGGATGCTGAAGGCTGATGGAGATACTGGAAAAGAAAGAGGAACAGAGAAGCAGAGAAGGTTGGGTGACAATGAAATGTGGTAGTATTCTTAAAGATGGTTGATACTGGACAGAGTCAGAACTTAGAAAGCAAGCATGTTGATTATGAAGTCTATGGGCCACAGGGCAAGTATCAAGTGAGTATCAGAATCTGCAAGATAAATGAAGTTAAAGCACAAGAGTGGCCCTTTGTCAGACTGTCCCATACGACACAGCTAAGCCCTGCAACCTCAATGGGAAACAAGAAGTCCAAGGCTAGGAAGAACCGACTTTAGTTTGAAAGTCCTCTTCTTGCAACTTGACTGGGTTTGTGGCCCCCACCTAGTCTCTTGATTTCCTTGACCCTTTGTTGTTCAGACTCCTTGAATACCTCTGAGCTCTGACATAATGGGAATGTCAGAACCATCAACACACTGAGGATGGACAGAGCTGGAAAGAGACAGAGATTGGACATGACTCATGTTCCCCTAGAATTACTCCAATTTTCATTCCAATTTTTTCAGGAAGTTAGAAAACTGAACTTCTCTTTTTATGGAAACAATTTCTGTAATAGCAATACTTACTAGTCTAAGATGGGGAAGCTTTTAATTATTTAAAAAGTAAGAACCAGTCCAAGTAGAAAAATTTATATTAAGCTACCACTCACACTCAGGACACTCTCTCATTACCCTCAGACCTATTATCAGAAATCACACATTTCTACAGCAAGCAGGCAATCCTACACCCAGCTGCTTATAATTAAATGAATATTCCTCTGCATTAGCACAGATACTTAAGAATGAATGCAGCAATCTATTTATTCCTATTATTCTTAGAGATGTTTTTTAAGGACCAAAACATTTCACTTGGTCATTAGCTCTAATCAAGGCAGGTAATTCCTTGGTTTCTTGAAGGCTACTAATGTCCAGAACAAACAAACAAATAATAATCAGGGGTTACATGGCAGTAAAATAAAAAAAATTTTAAAGTCAAAAGAGACACAAAATATGGAAAAAGACAAAGAAAAAATAGAAAAAACAGAGTTTTTCTAGTTCCAGTAGGTCACAGCACAATATGAACAAGATGAGGAGAGGATTGTTAACGGAACTATGTAACTAGCTTTACCCTAAAATTTCTAACAAGTAAGAATAATTTTGACTTTTGCTAGCAAAGCATCAGATAAGATGAATACAGAAGATCCAATCTTTTATATCTTTTCTTTAAAGGGTATAAAAGGGCATTTTTTTCCTGTAAGGGCATAAAAACTATTGATATCTGGTACTTAAATTTTCTAATTTTAAGCTCTACAGAAGACTAAAATGCTATGTAAGCTACTACTTCTATTTCCTGAATGGGAAAAATTATTAATTTTTGAAGTTTACTGTGATTCTTGCTGGAAATATAGAAGAAATAAGGCAGAAATCAGCACCTGAGTGAAGATAAATTGGCCTTGGAGCTCATCATTTCCTAAGGCAATTCTATCAGTTTTGACATGGTTTTTAGGATACATCTTCTGAGTGTGGTCCACTGTTAGTGTCTTTCTGTCAAGGGCGATGCCCAGAAACAAACACAATACTCAGAGAGTGTTTGGGCGGGGGGGGGTGGAGAAGAACTATCATCTGCTTTGTTCCAGATATTGTCTTTCCAGTGCTGCAGTTTCAGATCAAGTCACCCCCTAACTTAAATCAGGCTATTTGTCAACTGAACACCAGTGTGCAGTCTGCCCCCCTGCTGAGTGACTGGCTTCTGCACCACAGCTGCACAGCACATCCAATTCAAACTCACGCCTTAGCAAAGCTACAAATAATTAACATGATGTCACACTGAAGGATTATTCTCAAGGTGAAAAACGATTATTCTCAAAGTTACAGAGTGAAGAAGAAAGTGTCAAATGTTTGAATGCAACTCGTTTTTATTCCTTCACTGGATCTGGCCCACTCACTTGAGTGGACGAACTTCACTTCTACCATCTAAGCATCACACACTTCTGTCACATTACGATCTGCTCTGTCTACGTTCCTGGAGCTCCCATTTACTGTTCTAATGCTGAATTTATTTCTTGCTTATTATAATAATGTAATATAAAACTCTAAGATGCAATAATCTTGTTATAAACATATAATTGTTCAAAAATATTTATAATACATGAAAAGTTATGATCATGTAATACAGAAATATGCTTCACATAAAATATATTATTGTATAACAAAACATTATAAGATTTAATTACGTAGCATATAATATTACATATGAAAGCATAATATATAAAAATTATAATACTACCATTACTTTCTTTTCTAAAACCTACAGGGAGTGCTCTACTCCAAAAGCTTAAGTGTCTCATAAATAAACTCTCTGAAGGCAGGCAATGTCTCTAAAAATTAACAGTATCCTAAACTCATGTGTTTGGTCTTTTTTAAAAAAATGTACTCTGTCTTGTATTCTCTACTTACTTTCTTCATCTGAAGGATAGTTTCTCGGGTTCACGCTAAGCTCTATTTTTATATTCTGAAATTCTAAAAACCCTAATGAATCCATTATCACCTAAAATACAATAAGCTTTCTTTCCTTTCCTCATTTGAAACATGGATAAAAGACACACTGTATAATATTGGTTAAAAGAACTGGTAAAATTCTTTTTATTAAGTTTAGCAAGAGGTCCAGGTATTTGATTGAAAAACTGAAAATAACATTAAAATCATATAGGAAAGGTAACTTTTCACTTATGAAGTCTAGTCCTTTTTATTAACGGCTTTACCAGTATTCAATCATTTTTAGCATCAGACAATGCTATTGGTCAGACCCATTAAAATCTGAATGCTCCTGAAAAGAACTGAAAACAAAGGGACAGTTTGACTCTCCCAGGTTCATGTGGCTTCTCAGTGAAATTGGATCATCAGATCCTCGGGCACCAACAGCCCTGCTCTCAGCCCCTGTGCTTTGCTGCCTTTCTGCATGGTCTCATCCACATCAGTGTGTTTCCCACACAACTTGTCTGATAGGGGTTTCAAGTGCACACTGAATTCCATAATCTTTCTGAAGCCCAACTTTGATTCAGATGGAAATCCAGTGAACTATAAGATGAAAATATTGAACTGAGAAGAATTTATTACTAATTTTCCTCTAGTCTTCTGTCAATAACTCTCTCAATTGTGAATGAACTTCCCACAACCGATCTTCTTTTTTTTTTTTTTTTTAAAGACGTGGAGAAACTTTAAAGATTTTATTTTTTATTTTTCCTTTTTCTCTCCAAAGCCCCCAGGTACATCGTTGTATATTCTTTGTTGTGGATCCTTCTAGTTGTGGCATGTGGCACAGTGCCATATCCGCACCCAGGATTCAAACTGATGCAACACTGGGCCGCCTGCAGCGTAGCGCATGAACTTAACCACTCGGCCACAGGGCCAGCCCCCCCACAAACGATCTTGATGTATTTTCATATAGGCTTTCATGTTCCGAAAGCCCAGAAGATCCTGGTATGCCCAGGTAACAGGGTGTGTCTGAGAAGTAACTGCACCGAAGGTATTGTGGAAATTCAATCATTCGGTTGATTCAAGATTAATAATGGTAGCTTATTAAATTTCCTGTTAGATAAAACTACAAAAAGGCTAAACCGTATTCTTTTTTTTGTATGTGAAAATTTCATTTAACCTAGTCAAACAGTGTTCCTACCGCCACAGAATTAAAGATGCAATGAAATCTCATTTGGTTAACATTTCATAGTAGACAATCTTTCGAGCTAATGTCTAGATGTTATCTGATTGTTGAACGTTAGCAAAATCAGATCTCTGCCTGAGACAGTAATGCCAGATTATTAATTTTTTTTTTTTTTTTTTTTTAAGATTTTATTTTTTCCTTTTTCTCCCCAAAGCCCCCCGGTACATAGTTGTGTATTCTTCGTTGTGGGTTCTTCTAGTTGTGGCATGTGGGACGCTGCCTCAGCGTGGTCTGACGAGCAGTGCCATGTCCGCGCCCAGGATTCGAACCAACGAAACACTGGGCCGCCTGCAGCGGAGCGCGCGAACTTAACCACTCGGCCACGGGGTCAGCCCCCAGATTATTAATTTTTAATTAATAGTTTGTATCATCTAGCAGAGGTTTAGAGTGACATGAAAATTGAGCAGATAATACGTGTAGTTCCCATATTGCCCCTTCCCCCATCCCTACTACACAGTGCTCTTTATTATGAACTTTTTACATTAGCTGGCTACACTGGTGAAAATTAGTGAAAAATATTGTTTCACTATTATGATCTAAAGTTCTCAGTTTACATTATGGTTCATTCCTGGGGCTGTAGAGTTCTATGAGTTTTGAAGTATGCATAATTTCATGTTCAAGATTATAATTTACTGCATTAAAGTTTCATTGCCCTAAAAATCCCCTGTGCTTCACCTAATAACTCCCTAGCAACTGGATGTCAGGCAGGTGCAGTGCTGACTGAGAGACCTCGGGTAGAAGGATGGCTGGGACATACGGCCAGAGACTTAACCTGTCCCTGGACTGTCTGCATAACGAGGACCACATTTGTGAACGCATACAGTGAGACTACGTGTTGCTTTGTTAGAATTGGGCAGAATTCATCAGTGAAACAATATGAGTATTTTATTGTTTTGGAAGATTATCACTACTAATTCAATTTCTTTGATAGATATAGGATTATTTCAGATTTGTGATTACCATAAGGATCCTATATAATATTCTACATATACAGCAGTTTATATTGAGGTGATAGACTCTTCAGCTTGACCTCTTTCTAAAAGCTCTACTTTTTCATTCCCCTCCTCCCGTATTTTATGTTTTTGAAATCATATCTAATCTCTTGTTTTGTATGTGTCTATCCCTTACCCTCTTATCATTGAAATAGGTAATTTTAGTACTTTTGTCTTTTAACCTTCATATTATCTTCACAGGTGGTTGATCTGCTACCTTTACTATATTTTTACCTTTACCAATGATTTATTGCCTGGTTTTTGGGGGGTTTTTTTTGATAATTTTTTTATCCCTGTTTGTGGTCACTGATTTCCCACTTAAATAAGTCCCTTTAGCATTTCTTGTAGAACTGGTTTCTTGGTGATAAACTCTTTTAATTTTTGCTTGTCTGGGAAGCTCTTTATCTCTCCTTCCATTCTGAATGATAACCTTGAAGGATATTCTTGGCTGTAGGTTTTTTCCTTTTAGCACTTTAAATACATCATGCCATTCTCTTCTCATCTGTAGGGTTTCAGCTGAGAAGTCCACTGAATAGCCTTATGGGCTTTCCTTTGTATGTCAACGTGTTGCCTTTCTCTTGCAGCTTTTAGGATTCTCTCTTTAATTTTGGACATTTTAATTATAATGTGTCTTGGTCTGGGCCTCTTTGGGCTTATCTTGTTTGGAGCTCTCTGTGCTTATTGTACTTGGATGTCTGTTTCCTTCCTCAGGAAAATTTTAAGCTATTATTTCTTCAGATAGATTTTCTGCCCTCTTGTCTCTCTCTTCTCCTTCTGGGACACCTATAATACAAATGTTACTGTGCTTGATATTGTCCCAGAGTTCCCTTTGACTGTTCTCATTCTGTCTCATTCCTTTTTCTTTTTTCTGTTCAGCTTGGGTGATTTCCTCTTTCATCTAGCTCGCTGATCTGTTCTTCTGTATCATCTACTCTGCTGTTGAGTCCCTCTAGTGAATTTTTCATTTCCAGTATTTTATTCTTCATTTCTGATTGGTTCTTTTCTTATATTTTCCAGTTCTTTGTTGATGAGCTCACTGTGTTCATCCAGTCTTCTCCCAGTACCTGTGAGCATCATTATGCGTTTTTGTTTGAACTCTTTGTCAGGTAGGTTACTTATTTCTGTTTCATTTAGTCCTTTTTCTGGGGTTTTGTCCTGTTCCCTTGTTTGGAATGTATTCCTTTGTCTCCTCATTATGCCTCTTTCTCTGTGCTTATATCTATGTATTAGGTAAGTCAGCTATGTCTCCTGATCTTGGAAACGTGTCCTTATGTAAGAGATGCCTTTTGAGGCCCAGCAGTGTGCTTCCCTCTTGTCACCAGTCGAAATAATCTAGGAGTGACTCCTTTGAGGGCTACTTGTGTCTTTCTGCTGTGGCAGAGCTACTCATAAGGCAGGCACCCAGGGAGTCTAGTCTTTCTTTCCTTGGCCAGCTGATTGTAAATCTGGTTTGGCTAGCCTCAGCACTGTTGGCTACAAGGTCTAACAGCACACTCCTGTTGCAGTTTTCCTGTTAATTGGGTAGGTACCCAGTGTAGCTGGTTGCTAGGCTCAGGGGCTTACAGTTGCTATAGGCTTCAGGCCTACAAGACTGTTGTCAGTTCTCTTAGGAGTGCAGCTGAGTGGGGCTGGCCCTGGGCAAGTGAACACTTGATTGTTTTTCAGGTTTTGGAAGGTCGGGTTGATCCTTTTTATGGCTATTTGTGAAGCACAGGTCTTCTGCCACTGATAAGCCTCACCCCCACAGGACCACAAACACTGTCAACACAGTCCTGGTCCATGCACACTTCCCAACCCCCTGAAGCATACCCCAATGCCCCACTGCAGAGGCCCTCATCTCTCCACCAATGTCCCCCACAGTTCACCTGGTCCTCACACAGGTGCTGCCCCACAAAAGCGGACACACGTGCCTGCCTGTAGAGGATCAAGGCACCCAGTCAACACAGGACAAGTAACCTGAGGGCTTGCTGTTGGGTGGGGCCAGGGTGGGCTGCCTGCCCTGGCTGAACTAGATTAAATCTGCACTCTAGTGGGTGTGGCAGACCCCTGGGCTAACAGGACAGGGTAAGAACTTCAATGGTGTCTGCCTGTCTGTGTCAGCACGCATGGACCAGGTGATAACAATGGCCACCACCAATGTCTCAGTCTCCAGAAAGGTCCCTCCTCTCACTGAGATGACCCCAGAGACCACCAGGTGAGTCTCTTTTCACCAAAGAACTGTCAGCCTTCTTTCTGGTGATTTTAGGTTGCTGAGACAGGTGAGTTTGTGTATGGGCCCTCTAAGACCTGAGTCTTTTTGGGTTTCATAAACAGCTTTTCTGGGGGTATTCCCCACTGCAGTTAATAGCCAGTGAAGCCAAATAAGACCCTTGTCTCAGATGTGCTGAGTCTGAAGGATGCTTATAGCAGCATCGGCCCACACTCTAGACCTTGCTCCTCCAGGGAGGGCTGCGTACCTTAGGGTGGCTCCCGACTGGCTGGCTGAGAAACTCTGCTGCTCCTGAAGGTGGCTTTTTTTCTCTCCAGAAGGAATTTCTGCCTCTTCCACATTAGTGAGGACTGTCCATTGTTGTGGGGGTTCTTTTTATCCAGTTTTCAGTTCTCTATCCAGAGCAGTTTTTCCAAGAATAGTTGTAACCTGGTTGTGTTCATGGGAGGAGATGAGTTCAGAGTCTGCCTATGCCGCTATCTTGACGAGATCCTCAGGATTATTTCCACCTGTTACTTTATTCATGCAACTTTTCCATATTTAAAAAATAATTGTAAACTGTATAAAGTCATTATAGTTTAAGCTTTATTTCCTTTCAGATTCTTTATTTGGAAGATCTTAAAATTCTAGAATAATAAAAGTGTTATCAGACTAGATATTCTTCCAGGGAAACTTCAAAATACCATATTATAGTATTTAAGTCTCAACCTGTGGCTAAAACAAAAGCCATTTTACAATAGTGTAGGGCACTATTGTAAAATGTTAAAATGTTGCTAATTAACTTGTAAGCAAATTAACTGCAATTTAGACAAAAATATATCCTAATTAAAACGGCTCCAACTCAATTATTAGTTTTAAAAGGCTAGAGGACCAGCAGTGTGCTAGGCCTTTGAGTACTAGAAAAGGAACTATAAAATGTAGATACACAAAAGCAAGAAAGGGTGACGATTTTGATGGAATAAAAATTATGACAGAATAAAGGAAAAATAATTACTTGAAATCCACTTTATATACTCTGCTAATTCAGTTAATATGAACAAGGATTAAGAAAGAAACTTCTTAAATAGACATTCTCTTTCTCAGCTCTCAGAAATGTCAGCTTTGCCTGACAGAAGATTCCAAGTCAAATGTAAAGCAGACTCAAGATCAAGCTAACCTCAGATAGAGATTTCAGCTATGGACGTTATAAGGTAGGAAAATTTAGAAGCTGTATCACTGGTGAATTAGGAATAACATGCTAATCCTCATGTGTAAAAACTATCTACTTGAGAAAGCAGCAAGTCTCAACATCTGTTCCTATTAGCAACCACAAAATCTTTTTTAAATTTCAGGGTAGTTTTGCCTAACTATAAGGGAAAGTCAATCTCATTCTCCTATTCTTTGCAATGTTATAACTCCAGGTAATGAATCAGAAAGAGAGGTAAATAGTGACATTTCTGAACAGTTTGGGGAAAATAAAAGGTTGGGGACTTTATAGAAACATGGTAAGAAAAAAGTTAAATAGGAAAAACATGATTGTACCCAATTTAAGTGCTTTCATACGTTGCAGATAGCTGTGTAAACTAGTACAAACCTTTTTGAAACTGATCTGTCAAAAGGTTTTTAGAATCATTAAATTATTTATGACCTTTGATACAGAAATTCCACTTCTAGAAATCTATACTAAAGAAATAGCCTTAGGAATAAAAAAGTGCTAAACATATATTAATATGTCCCCAGCAACATGACCCAGACTATAGAGAACCCAGTGGAAAAAATCCATTGATATGTTTAAGAACATTAGAATACAGCTACAAGATAGCAATTTTATACAATTATTAAAATAACGATAAAGAAAAAATGTATTCTATAAAATGTTAAATAGGGCAGGAGATAAAATTAGTTATAATTCAAATGCATACACAATTATTTTTAAGGTATGCACAGAAAAAGGACAAATAAAACCTATTATTAATTATACTAAGAATTCAGGGTTAATGAGTAATTTTCTTAATCTTTCTGCTCTTTTTCCAATTTTTATAAATGTTTAATAAAACTTGTATAATGAATAAACAATATTTGTGAAAACAAGTAAAAAACTTAATTTGGAAATAGTAATTAAGAGTAGGGAGGGCATAATCAAATTATTTCTATAATTATTCTGATTCAAATAAATATCATAGATCATAGAGTAAAATTCAATTTAAAAGTAGATACATTTAAAAAGTCAAATATTTTTTTAAATATGTGCAAAGATCTTGTTATAAATCAATTTGACCTAAAAACGTTTCATTCTATACAGATGAGTAGTAAAATTTAGCTATTTTATAAAGTTTAGACATTTAAAAAAGAACATGAGATTTAATTTAGACATTTTTAAAAAAGAATATTAAAATGGCCTTCCTACTCTCTCATACATACAATTAAACTACTTGGCAGTTTCTATGATATAATTTCATAATGATTTTCACAAATTATTACATTCACGAAAATACCATTTGTCTTTTCTTCTTTCTCTATTTTATATACAAAAGTAGATTTAAAATTCTGGAACATGAAAAGTTCTAAAGTAAAGAAAAAATATAAAAAATAAGAATTTATCCAATAATTCTTTTCCATTATATAATAACTAGATACACACTTTTTGATAATTTATGTTTTCTTATGCTACTACTTGTAGCATAAGAACCAGAAAAAGGGCAAAGATTTATTTCTCTTGGCAAAGATGAAAATGAACAGAATGTTAGAAATAGAACAAATTATCCCAAGCATAAGAACCCAAACTATATTATCAATCAGAAATTAATAATTCCTATAAAAATTCACCTGAATAAGCAAAACTAAGCACTTAGTACTTTCATAATAAATAAGAAAAATATTGAGTCATTTACTACTCACCAGACATTGTAACTAAGCCTTTTATAAATTCATTATCTAATTTAATATGCTCATTATTTACCACAGGATTGACCACATTAAGACCACATTATAGGAGGATTTTGCACATGTCTATTTACTCCATTAAATGGTAACTTCCTTGAGACAAGAATATTTTACTCATTGCTTACTCCCAACACTTCTTGACACAAGGTCCACATCAGGTGCTTAATTCATGCTAAATGAATTTAATTCATTATACATCCCAAATTGTCTAAGACAGTCCTAATCTTGTCTGTATCAGCATAATTAAAAATAGTGTACCCTTTCACTTTCAAAGTGTCCTGATATGGACAATAAATTACCTGAAAATACTAACTGCAGACAAGTTAAAATTCCTTCTAAAATTGCCAGTAAAATTTCCAGAACGCAAATGATGCATGGGCTATGGCACTGAGCACCGTCAAACGGAGCAGCAGAGGTGAAAAGGGCAGGTGAGACGCAGAAACATGGAGCACCAGAGAACACCGAGCTACCTCATCACCTCCACTGCTTGGTCTCAAGAGAAAGCAAGTCCTACATGTAGAGATTCTTCCAAAGGTTAGTTCTCCACGTAGGCCAGCACTGAAGGGTCTCTTGTTTCAACTGGGGATGCAAGGAATTCAGAAGGCTTATACTGTATCAAGTGTTACATTTCTCTATCTCCATGCCGACCAAAGAAAAACTGGCATGAATCTCTATATCCAAAAGCACCTTATGAGACAGCATCCATTTATTTTTTTTTAAATGGTATAATGGGAAAGGTTTCATATGATTCTTCTCTTTCTACAAAAGAAAGATTTTATAAGACCAACCTTCAGGAAAAACAATAAGCCATTAATAAGGTTTCAATGACCTCTGAAATTAAGTATTTTATTGATGTATAAATACACTTAATTAAAACATATTTTGTTATGGGGTGAACTGTGTCACTCCCAAAACTGTTATGTTAAAGTCCTAACTCCCAGTACCTCAGAATGTGACTGGATCTGGAGACAGGGTCTTTAAAGAGAAAATTAAATTAAAATGAGGTCAGATGAGTGAGACCTAATCCAATATGTCTGGTGACCTTATAAGAAGAAATTAGGACACAGATACACACAGAGGGAAGACCATGCGAAGACACAGGGAGAAGACAGCCACCTACAGGTCAAAGAGAGAGGCCTCAGAAGAAACCAACCCTGCCAACACCTGGATTTTGGACTTCTAGCCTCCAGAATTGTGAGAAAATAAAACTACGTTGTTTAAGTCACCTGGTCTATGGTGCTTTGTTACGGCAGCCCCAGCAAACTAATACACATTTCTAAATATATGTCTGAAATACATCAGTAGAAAATAAAAAAGAGTAAAGAAAATAAACAAGATTAAAATATGCAAAACATGTTTTACATGGTCTAAGTGATGAATTTTTAAACTGCTGAATATTTTTCACGTAGGAATTTAAGGGTAATTTCAGTGCTCAACAAGAGCCTAGTTGTCTAATTTCAAGCAAACAGATAACTGTAAGAAGTAGAATCTAATCCTGATGAGTTGAAGCAAAATTCAGAATTTAAGTAAATTCTGGATCTCTCCAAATTTCCATAACTTACCATACTCCATATAAATCTGCATAACTCAGAAAAACAATATTTTGCAAACAACTAATGCAAATTACAAAATGATGCATGGTAAAAAAGAAATCCATTCAAAGGGCAAAAAAGGCCATTGGATTTTTACATGACAGAGAACAACGTATTCACTCATATGATTGCAGATTCCACTTGCAACTAAGCTTCAAGAAACTACCAGTTGTTGAGCTTTGGTATAGCATCAAAGAATAATATTCACAAGTATCTGAACAGGCTATTAAAATACTCCTCCCTTTTCAAATTGTCTATCAGTGTGATGCTGGATTGTCTTCATACATGCCAAACAAAGCAACATGTTACAAAAGACTGAGTGCAAAAACAGATGTGAGAATGCAGCTAGTTTCTTTTAAGGCAATCTTTAAAAACTTTGCGAAATTATAAAACAATGCCATTCTTCTTCTTGATGTTTTTGCTTTGGAAAATACATTTTTACACAAATTTTTGTTATTGATGTAAACATGTGATAGACTCATTACTGTTATTTGCAAATGAATTGAGTTTTTAAACAATTTCTCAATTTTAATTTCTAATGCAGTAAATATCAGTAGCTATAACCTACATAAACAAAAACTCTTTGAAGTCCTTGTTATGGACTGAACTGTGTCCCTCTCCCAACCCATTTGCTGACGCTCTAACACCCAATATGACTGCATTTGGAAGCTAGGCCTTTAAGGAGGTAAACTCAGGTTACCTGAGGTCATAAGGGTGGAGCCTTAATCTATAGGACTAGGTCCTTACAAGAAGAGGAAGAGACACCAGAGACTCCCTCTCTCAGTGCACAAAGAGGAAAGGTCAGGTGAGGGCACAGCAAGAAGGTGGCCATCTGCAAGCCACGAAAAGAAGTCTCACCAGAAACCAACCCCGCTAACACCTTGCTCGTAGACTTCTAGCCTCCAGAACTGTGAGAAAATAAACAGCTATTACTTAAGCCACTCAGTTATGGTATTTTGTTATGGCAGCCCTAGCAAACTGGAGAATCCTCAGTATTTTTAAAAGCCTAAAAGGGATCTTGAGATCAAAAATTTTGAAAATCATTGAATTAGACAATACCCATTTGGTGGTGTCAGTTAAAATGTTTGTGAACAGCCTTCTTACGTCATAGTTACAACTTGTAAAAGTAATCATAATTATCATTAGCTATTCAAAATAGAAAGAAACAGGGAGAAAATTAAGGTCGTCTTTAAAATAACCTCACTTTTACTTGATGTATATAATTATACACCATTTGAAAGCATATTCAAATGGTGAAACAAACTGAAAGAATTAATGCAGGCTACTAAAGCATCTGCTTTTCAATTTCAGGAAACCAGGCTTGTCAGTTTGTTTGGCCAGGGTTCACTAAGTCATAGAGTACTTGTTAAGTCTATGAACTCTCTGAATATAAAACCAGACATAAAACAAAAGAGGAAACTTACAGTTTTGCTTCATGAGAAAAAATAACCAAATTACAAGATATCACAAAGAAGTCAATCAGTAGATTGATGAATACACTAAGCACAATTTTAACCACAGAAAACTTATCAAGAATATACGGAAATAATAAAATAACAGTAAGAAACTGTATTTCTTTTTTGCAAAAGAAATTTTGCAAAATTGTATGCAAAAATAAAAGATTTGTTCCCCTAGTAACTGCAGCTGATACACCAAAAATGGTAATAAAAGCTGTGGAGGTCACCTAAGAATGAAAATTTTAATAGTTATGGGCTTTTAAGTAATTATTAAGTTATAAAAGCTCATCTGAGTGAAAAAAATGCATTTACCTCAACAAGTTTCTGAATTGCACGGACACAAATATACTGTTGGGTTGCTTTTCAACAGCATATAAATTGTGTACTCAAGTACTGCAGTTTTATGTATAGTGGTACTCTAAAAATCAAGCAAAATGTTTAATTTCTAAGGCTATAATGTTAGGAATAGCACCCAAAATTATATTTTAATAAGTTACACTTCATAAAAAACTTTGTATGGAAAGAAAATACTAATTCAACTTGAGCTAACTTTTCTCCTGGTTCAATGTTAGCATGAAAAAATAATTATGCAGTCCATTTGGAAAAGTATAACCAATCCATGGGCATGCAAGTATCAATTTTATCTTAGGTGAATTTCTCCATGTTCCAGTTACTTCATTCCTTATTACATGCTGCAAAAAACAGTAATAATTTTTATAGCCAAATATCACTTTGTAAGATACCAGGTGGTTTTCAATATTTACCATATAAGTCATGCATGAAATTTAAACATTACAAAAAATGACTTACCAGTTGACACTCCTGAAATATGCACATTTTCAGAATGTTCTGCAAGAGCACCATTTCCTAAAATTAAACATAATGAATAAACTAATTTCCAAGATAAAATTTATAAAAATTTTTCAGATTCTCCCTTTACAAGAAAAATAACTACAGAGAGCTACTTGTAATATTCAGAAACTAAATTAAAGTCTGTTGTAATAATCTTCAAAACAATACTATGAAGCCCAAAATTATAATCGTAGTAAGGAAAACAAAACATTTTGGAAATCACAGCAACAGAGGGTAATACATAAAGGTCAAATATATAGATCTGATTCATACCAGAAAGAAGTGTCTATCAAGTAAATAGTCAAAAGAGAACTCATTACTAGAAAAGACAGAATCATATATTTTTTAAAAACAGCATTCTTCGAACAGCATGCTCAATCGGTCCACAACGTGCTTTCTGCTAGGCTTACACATGTTGGTACTTAAAAAAAATATGTCTTGCATTGTCTTCTAAATCTTTCAAATTCTGTGCATCAACAACTTTATTAGTCTTAAGAGTAGGGACAGAATTGTATCCTATTTTGGTAGCCCCTGATTTTTATACCTCTTACCACAAAGTTGAACACGTGGAAGCATTCATATAACTTACTGAAATGAGTTACTGAGTATCACCTAACAAAAGCGTTGTGTTAAAAAGACTCCCATTTAAAGTACTGAGGATATTTACTCCTTCAAATTAACATGAACAGACCTTTAAGGTATTCTTTTTTTTCTTAGTTCTATTATAAATTATTTCATGTTCCTCTGTTGTTTCTTTTCTTGTACAAATGGCTCATTTTTACTTCTAAAGTTTCGTCTCCCTCTACTCACGAGGTAGATTTGGCATCACAACAGCTCAGGAACCGAGCTGATAGAGAAAGAATTCTCCTTGCAGTCGGGTAGGGGAGGAAGCGAGGTGGGAGAAGCTTAGAGGGCAAAAGCAGAATTCTCTTTGATGCTTGGAAGAATAGAGACAATGGCAAATATTGTAATTAACAACTTTTCTTTCACAATATCACACTTCTATGCTTGCTTGATTATTGTATAGCATCCCCCAATGCACTAAGCTCCAGGAGAGCAGAATTTGTGCTTATTTGGCTCACTATTGTATGCACAGTTCCTAGAACAGAGCAGGTGCTCAAAGAGTTGATGAATGAATAAATGAGGGAGTTCATGATGATTAAATGAAATCATACCAATTAAACACTCGATACAGTGCCCAGTACATAGCACTGAACAGGTATTCATTTTTTAACTGTGTAAAATGTATTATTAATATTACTAAAGAATAAATTAATAGTGGTAAAACAAACTTTTTAGTTCAACTACAGCTACAGCCTTCAAAATAAGAATGATACAGTGGAAATGGTGACATAGGTGCATAAACTGTATTTGGTACACAAAGAAATCTGATTACAGTCATTTAAGTACTGTACATTAATATCTCAGAGACCAAGATTTATTTTTCCCAGCAATGTTAAATGCTACATAGAACTGAAATTACTAGAAAGCCCCCACCCATTTAACACACACAGCTCATGAAAATTGATAGCATAAACAAAATAATGTAAGAAGCTGATTTAACAAAACAACTAACAAGATTTACTAAAGGTCATTATAAATTGCCTAAACCTTTGCTACTAACAAGTAGATCAGCAGTACTGGCATCATCGGGAGCTTTTTAGAAATGCAGAGTCTCAGGCCCTACTCCAGATTATTGAATCAGAATCTACATTTTAACAAGACCCTCCCCTACTCTCAGTGATCTGAATGCACATTAACGTTTGAGTGGCACTGGCTTAAACCTTCTATTTCTATATTAGATGCAACTACAAACTACAGTTGTGTAATCTGTGACCCTAAAGTTTCCATTATCCTTAAGGTAGTATATTAAATTATCCTCAGGAGAGTTTTAACATTAGATATATTTTACACATTAAAATTTTTTTACAATTCAGTAAACAGAGTAAAGGTAGGCAGAAGGAAATAGTAATATAATGTGATATTTGGGACTGTGGATTCTAATATGAGCTCCACCACTTACCTACTGTGCAATTTAGGGCAAATTACCTAACCTCTTTGTGTCTTAATTTCATGTCTAAAATGGAGAAGATAGGGCCAGCCCAGCGGCACAGCAGTTAAGTTCTCATGTTCTGCTTTGGCAGCCGGGGTTGGCAGGTTCCAATCCCGGGTGTGGACCTACGCAAAACTTGTCAAGTCACGCTGTGGCAGGCATCCCATATATAGAGGAAGATGGGCAGCAGATGTTAGCTCAGGGCTAATCTTCCTCAAAAAATAAAAATAAATAAATAAATAAATAAATATAAATAAATAAATATAAATGAAATATAAATAAAAATTTAAAAAATAAAAAATAAAATGGAGAAGATAATACCTATCTTATAGAGCTTAGTGGAATTCTTTATAATAGAAAAAAATAAAATTTAATCTAAATCTCCATCAGCATGCAAACTAATAAACTTAAACACCCTTATAATGAAATATTCAATAAACTGAATTAGGTAATTCTATATGTACTAGCTTGGAAAGATATGACATTAAGTTAAATACATTTCAGAATAATATTAAAATATGATCTGATTTTAACCTTAAAATGATGCATAGTTAATATGCATGTTTACATAAGCATATATGTATGTATGTGCATTTATATAAATATTGAAGTTAAGTTAAATACATTTCAGAATAATATTAAAATATGATCTGATTTTAACCTTAAAATGATGCATAGTTAATATGCATGTTTACATAAGCATATATGTATGTATGTGCATTTATATAAATATTGAAGAGTCTAAGGTTACACATAAATTGTGAAGGAAAATCTCTGAAACTGAAATTAAAATAGAGGAAGACTTGTTTTGTATACTTTAGAACTAACTGAATTTGTTACAAGAGGCATGGATTTCTTTAAAAACTTTATTCATATTACCAAAAAAAAAAATAGGTGAAGAGATTATAGTTCATTTCCGACCATTCTGAATAAACGGAAGTCTGACAAATATTGTGCAAAATGTTACAAAACATAATTTAAGAAAAGTATTATTAATGATTTTTAAAACTGATGAACAATACCTTAAAACATCAAACACGATACTGCTAATTTCCCATATATTTAATTTAACTTAAAAACAATCCCATTTAGAAGTTTAAAAAATCAATGATAATTTCTATTAACATCAAGTGACTATCCATTTTTGGTTCCAGTAGATATTTCTTATTCTGAGTATCACCTGAAGTAAGCGGGCTACTTAACTTAGGTGTATTGCCATGCTAAAAAGCATTTTTACAAAGATGCCACTTATATAACACAACTATTTCCAGGTGATAAGCAGACAGCCCTCCCAAACTGCTTTGCTGATACAAAGCTAATTGCCTTCTCCCTAATGCCTCTCCCCAACATCCGAGAGAAGACCCTATTAATATGATGATGTACACACACCACCTCCTTACTATAACTACAGTGCAGTCAAGTTAGATATTCTCACAGAAGTCACCCTTTACAGGTAGCATATACTGGAAAAATACAGTCTGATAAAACATTACTTCTATAACTATACATTAGCAGCTGACTAATTAGTTAATGGACAAGCTAATTAACAAGAACTCTAAAAAACAGTTTTCAAGTAAGAAAAAGTTTCATTATCATCTAAACCAGGAAATAATTTTTATAGCTTAATTTTTTTTAGTCCCACTAACCAAATACCAAAGGTGATCGGTCGTCCCCATTCTTCTTGCCAAGCTGAAACATGGTTTTATAGATTTTTGATTGCCATACAAGAGAGAAAAAGAATCTTCCAAAAGAGATCCTTTTTTAGGAACCCCAGCTTTACAATTTATTTAATCATTAATTAAACACTTTAATTAAACTACTTATCTTAAGATTTGGTTTACTCATCTGAATAATCAGGGTGTCATCATTAAGAGAATGTCTAAATTTATGGTCTCTGCGTCCCTGTTGCTTTCTATCTTTCTTTCTGTTTATTTCTGTTCTTTTTAAGAACTAAAGTTCTTAAACAACAGCTAATAAATACAGCTAAGATATGATAGCTATGTGCCAGTCAAACCCTAGTGGCCTTACAAGCCTTCCTTCAGCTCATCCTTAAAACATAAGTTCACTTTACAGATGAGAAAACCAAAGCTCCTAGCAATTTAGTAATTTTTGCAGAGCTAGTAATTGGATGGATTAAAAATTCAAATCCACAATCATTAAGAAGATTGTGTTTCTCTTAAAACAGAACTCAGGTTCTATACCAATTCCCATGGCACTGATAAGTTTGTGTTCCTTACTTTTTTAAAAGAATTCAGACATGAATATACTTCTTGTTTATAAAAGAAATAGTACTTAGCTTTCAGAGTTAAAACCCATTTGCCACAACTATGGGGGAAAATCATTGGTTAAAAGGTAATGAGCAGCAGTTACAAGTGAATTATCTGCTCAGCATCCTACAATCTCGTTCTCACTGTGCAGCAAGAAGTTATCAAACATAAACACGTGTGTACACATATACACATAAAAGCAAACATCATTCTATTTTATTAGTAAAATCGTACTTAAGGAAAAAAGTCCAAAATCCTAATAGGCCTTACCAAACTCTCTACTGTCTGGTTCTTCCTAACTACCTCAAAATTTTCACCTCTTGTGATCCACTTTCCACTTTATCTCTTCTCTCCAGAAATATGGATTTCTTAAGTGTCAGCTGTCTCTTGTGCCTTTGGATTTCCCTTTAATATTACTTCTTTAGGGAGGCATCTCCTGATTCCCCACACTGTTAGGTCATTCTGTTACAGGCTTCTATGGTATGCAATTCTGTCACCTTTTCTAAATTCATCACACTTGTGTTATCTCGTGTAATGTCTGTATTTCCCACAGGATCTTAATCCTGGCGGGGGGCGGGGGGTGGAGGTTGATGGGGTGATGGGACATAGCTGGGTCTGTTTTGGTTTGCAACCCACTGAGTAGCACAGAACATAGCACATAATAGGAGATACTTAGTCCATATCTGCTCAAGTAAATGAATGAATGGTAAGTCAATACATAAGTAAGAGGAATAGTCCCTGCTCGCAAAGAGTTGACAATCTATTGAAAAAATGATAAAAAAATATATGAAATAGAAGCAAACAACAGAAAGACAAAATAATTATCAAGCTTCTTACTCAAGTGGAAAGCCCTAGAAGCTTTTATACTGAAAATGGGAATGGAAGACAGGGTGTCCACCATAGGCATAAAAATTGGAAAAGAGGTAAAACTGTCTCTCTCTGTAGATGATACGATTGGGTATCTATCTGGAAAACCCAAGACAGTCAACAGAAAAATGATTATAAACAACATGAAAATTTGGCAAAGTAGCAGGATATAAAATAAGTATGCAGAAATCAAAAGTCTTCATAAATACAAACAATAGCCAGTTCAGATGATACAGCAGAAGACCCCATTTGTAGTAGTGACAAAAAAAGATTTTTGAAAACTCAGACACAGAACTTCTAGGCCAGCCCCAGTGGCCTAGTGGTTAAGTTCAGCATGCTCCACTTCGGCAGCACGGATTTAGTCCCAGGCTTGGACCTACACCACTCGTCTGTCAGTGGCCATGCTGTGGTAGCAGCTCACGTACAAGACAGAGGAAGACTGGCAACAGATGTCAGCTCAGGGATGACCTTCCTCAGCAAAAAAAGAGGAAGCTAACAGATGTTAGCTGGGGGCAAATCTTCCTCAGAAAAAAAGAAAAAAAGGATGGAACTCCTGCTGTTGGTGATGACAGAGTAACTGGTAATGGAACAGCAATTCTGCTACAGACACCTAGAAAGGCTGGAAAAACACGTGAAAAAAAATTCAGACACTGGACAACAGACTGTGATCTCTGAAAAATGGGAAACAAATTAAGATGAGCCCTATTATTGCACTGGCTTTCTGCCTGGAGACTTTCTGGACCCTGGCACACTGAGGAAGCAGTTAAGTTCTCGACAAGCTGAGAAGACAGAGACTGGAGTTCAGAGAGGCTGAGGAAGCTGGAATGTTCAGAATATCAGGGAGGGAGGAACCACATTAAAAAAAAAAAAAACTTCAAAAGTCTGCATCAGGGCTCTAGTCTTAGGCTGAGCACTGAGCTCGGCTAAGCTGTAAGGTGAGACTTCACAACGACAGTCAAAGAACAACTACTGGAAGCTGGACGCTTAAAAACTTCCATCCCACAGAGTTGGAAGAGGCTGAAGTTCTGACCAAGGAGAAAGAAATCCAAAGTAGACTTACTATTGCCATTTTGTTCATTGTTTTCTGGCTGTTCTATAAAATTCCTTTGTTCCTTTCCTTTCTCTTTTCCTTTGTGATTTCATGACTTTCTGTAGCGGTATGATTAGATTTCATCCTCCTCCTCTTTTATGTATCCACTTTTTCTGCTTTCTGGTTATCATAAGCTTTACATAAAACATCTTATAGCAGTCTGTTTTAAGCTGGTAACAACTTCGAACGCATACGAAAGCTCTACATTTTTACTTTCCCCTCACTTTGTTTTTGATGTCACAATTTATATCTTTTTACCTTGTGTATCCATAAAAAGTTATTCTAGTTATATTTTTAATACTTTTGTGTTTTAGCCTTCATACTAGAGTTACAAGTGATTTATCCACCACCATTACAACATTGGAGTATTCTGAATTTAACTATATATTTACCTTTACCAGTGAGATTCATACTTTCATATGTTTTCTTATTACTAATTAGCACCCTTCCATTTCAGCTTGAAGAAGTCCCTTTAACATCTCTTGTAAGGCTGGTCTGGTGGTGACGCACTTCTTAAGCTTTTGCTTGTCTAGAAAACTCTTTATTCCTCATTCAATTCTGAAGGACAGCTTTGCTGAGTAAACTATTCTTGGTTGGAAGTTTTTTTTTCTTTCAGATGTATTTCAAATATATCATGCCACTCCATCTTGGCCTGCAAAGTTTCTGCTGAAAAATCTGCTACTATCTTTCCCTTGTAGGTAACACATCGTTTTTCTCTTGCTGCTTTTAACATTCTCGCCTTGGCTTTAATTTTTGATGATTTAGTTATAAGTAGATATTGGTCTGATTGATGTTGTCCTATAAGTCCCTTATGCTATCTTCACTCTTTTTCATTCAGATTCCTTTTGTGTGTGTGTTATTCATCAAAGGATGCAAAATGGTGACCACAGGAGTTTAAAAGTAGTAGTCATTTCTGGTTAGGTTGGCTATTGTGTTAGACATTGTTTTAGCATCCAGACCAAATTTTTCCAAATTGTGCAAAGGGTTTAAGACAACTTGTAAGACCCTTGTAGAAGCTAATATGCATTTGTCTCAGTCATTTCTACTAGTCTGAGTGTCAATCTGTAAAGGAAATAAGGTTTCTCTAACATCATTCTCACCAAATTCATATGGCTTACAGATTTATTTCCTCTCCTACGTCTTCATAAGCCACTTCTTTTACTCTTCACTTATAATCTTCCCTCATCACCACTAATTGTTGGTTTGTGGAATTCTCATCCCTCCTGACCCACTTTGGAAAATCAAAACTGCATTTCCTGTTTCCAGTCATCTGACCTTTCTTCCCTCGGAAGTATTTCAGTACCTAAGTCAGAACTCTTAAAGTTGTTTAGAATACCTGAATAATCTTTGCAGCTATGTTCTTCAAGGTTTTCAGAAACAGTTAATCTCATCCTTTCAGTCTGAAGAGCACACTGGACAGAGGGGACATAAACATTACCAGTATTACACAATCTGCCCAAGCAACAATCCTATACACCTTTCTGCTATTCTTTATTCCAGAAATAAATGCTTCAAAGACCAATTTTGTTGTCATTGGTACTTCTGCTCAACTCAACCTTGAGTTTTCTCTACATTAGTAATATTTATAATTTATTCTTGGTTATATATCCTTTCCATCTTGGGAATATGTTCTTAATTAGCCTGAAGTCATTGGACAACTTGACTTCTTTAGATTTCTCCACCATTCATTCCTTTTTGAGATTATTTGTGATTTTAATAACCAGAAATTATTTTTGAGATTTTAATAACCTCCCTGGACTGTGTTTCCTTCCAGATTTTCATATTTTTGAGGCATATTACTTTTTTTGTAAGTTACTTTTGGATCTATAGGTCTTAAGCTCTGATTGTGCCCACTCTCATCTTTTTTTTTAAAAAAAAGCAATTATAACTTAGCTATTTCTTTCTGTTTGGTCAAAATAAGGTATAGAGTAGCACACTATTATGTACTGAATTGTGTCACTGAAAATCCATATGTTTAAGTCATCAATGTGACTGTACTTGAATTTGGGGCCTTTCAGGGGGTAAGGAAGTCATAATGGTGGGACTTAATTTGATAAGACTGGTTTCCTTAAGAAGAGATATCAGAAATCGCTCTCTCCACCTATGCACAGAGGAGAGGTCCTGTGAGGACACAGTGAGGAGCACACTGCAAACCAGGAAGAGAGACCGCATCAGAAACCAACCCTGATGGTACCTTGATTTTGGACTTCTAGCCTCCAGAACTGTGAGAAAATAAGTTGTTGTTTAAGCCACCCAGTCTGTGGTATTTTATGCCCAAGCAGACTAATACACACACTTTTCTCAGGTCATAGCTCAACCAAGACATGTGTGAACTTCTTGAAAGTGTATGAAAAATTCAGCACATTCTTCTGAAGACAGGTTCCATAGTGTCTAACAAATACCTATAATGAGATGCTTCACCCATACAAAGGTTAAGAAATCCCTGGGAGATAGTTTATTTTCTTGCTTTACTTACTAGTATTCTAAAAGTATTATTTCTATAGCTTTTTCTGAAGATCTTTTTTTTTTTCTTTTTTTTTTTTGAGGAAGATTAGCCCTAAGCTAACATCCACTGCCAATCCTTCTCTTTTTGCTGAGGAAGACAGGCCGTGAGCTAACATCTATGCCCATCTTCCTCTGTTTTATATGTGGAATGCCTGCTGCAGCATGGCTTGATAAGCAGTGTGTAAAGTCCACACCCAGGATTCAAACTGGTGAACCCTGGGCCACTAAAGCGGTGCACGTGAACTTAACCGCTGTGCCACCAGGTTGGTCCCTCTATAGCTTTTTAATTGTAGCCATTCATTATGGATTGAATAGACTTTAATGAACTGGCCTGAATCTATTTGCCACTTAAAATAATAGTAGTGATCATTCATAACACTACTTTTTATGGAAATATACATTCTAATTTTCAAACCACATTTTTAACAGATATTTGGGAGTTCAATGTTTTTATATGTTTAGACTTCCTGCAGTATTATGTTAGTAAGATTTTACATTTGAAATGTCTTCAAATAAGGGTATGATGACAATAAACTATTACTCAAAGTACAAATACTAAACAAACACAAGTTCCCAGCATTCAGAAAATGAATCCTAGCCCCTAAAGAACATGAAAGATGGTTATAAATCCCACTACTGAGCGCCTCAGTGACAGCGTTCATGCAGATGGAAATAATTTCCTTTATTCTAAAATAGCTTGAACCACTAATGTCAAGAACTCAGTAAATTAGAAAGGACTAAAGACTGTATGAGTTCAAAGGTTCCTATCTGTGACTCCTCTGGTTCATATGATTAAATACCAAAATTTGAAGAGATTCAGAACTCCAGAAAAAAGGAAGAAATTAGACACCTATATTTCTTATGAGAGATTTATTGAGACATATTTTGTATATCATCAAATTCACCTTTTTAAGATTTTATTTTTCCTTTTTCTCCCCAAAGCCCCCCGGTATATAGTTGTATATATTTTTAGTTGTGGGTCCTTCTAGTTGTGGCATGTGGGACGCCGCCTCAGCATGGTGTGATGAGCGGTGCCATGTCTGCGCCCAGGATTCGAATGGGCGAAACCCTGAGCCACCAAAGTGAGCACGTAAGTTTAACCACTTGGCCATGGGGCCGACCCCAAATTCACCTTTTTAAAGTGTAGTATGTTCAAAAAGCTGTGTGACTATCACCACCATCTCATGCTTGAATGTTTTCATCACCCCCAAAAGAAAGCTTCTACTTATTAGCAGTTATTCTTCTTTCTGTCCTCCTCCAGCCCTTAGCAACAACTAACTTAGTTTTTGTCTCTATGAATTTGCCTGTTCTGGACAATCCATATAAAAGGAATCACACAATATGTAATCTTAAGTGTCTGGTTTCTTCACCTAGCATAATGTTTTCACAGTTCATCATGCTGCACCATGAATCAGTACTTCACTCCTTTTTATGGCCAAACAGTATTCCATTGTATGGATAAACCACATTATGTTTATCCACTCATCAGTTGAAAGACATTTGAGTTGTTTCCACCTTCTGTGAATAATGCTGCTATGAATATTTGTGCACAAGTCTTTGTGTGGACATGTTTTCAATTCTCTTGAGGATACTCACAGAGTGGAACTGTTGGGTCTTTTGGAAACTCTGTTTACCTTTCTGAGGAAATGCCAAACTGTTTTCCAAATGGCTGTACAATTTTACATTCCCACCAGTAATGTGTAAGTATTCCAATTTCTTTACATCCTCACCAATACTTGTTATTGTCTGTCTTTTTATTACAGGCATCTTAGTGGGTGTGAAGTGGTATCTCATTGTGGTTTTGCTTTGCATGTCCTTAATGAGTAACGATGCTGAGGTTCTTTTCACCTGTTTATTGGCCACTGAGTATATTCTTTGGAGAAATGTCTATTCAAATTCTCTATTTCTCAATTGGTTAGATTATTTGTCTTTTTGTTGTTGTTTAAGTTGTAAATGTTCTTTATACACTGTAGATATTAACCCCTTATCAGATATATGTTTCACAAACATTTTCTCCCATTCCATAGTTGCACTTTTTCACTTTCTTGATGGTGTCCTTTGAAGGACAAGTGTTTTTTCATTTTGAGACAGTCCAATTTACCTATTTTTTGTTGTCATTGCTTGTGTTTTGAATAGAAGTAGCAAGAGTAGACATCCTTGTCTTGTTCCTGATGTTAGAGAGAAAGCTTTCAGTCTTTCACCATTAGGTACGACATTAGCTGTGGGTTTTTCACAGATGCTCTTTATCAGGCTGAGGAAGTTCCCTTCTATTCCTAGTTTGTTGAGTGCTTCCACTATGAAATGGTTTTGGATACTGCCAAATGCTTCCCCTGCATCTACTGAGACGACCCTGTGGGTTGTTGTCCTTTATTCTATCAATGTGGTATATCACATTGATTTTCCTATGTTGACCCTTACATCACATTCCTGGGAAAAATTCCATTTGGTCATAGTTTATAATTCTATTTATATATTGCTGGATTCAGTTTACTAGTATTTTGTTAGAGAATTTTTGCATCTATATAAATAAGGGTAATTAGTCTGCAGTTTTCTTTTTCTGATATCAGGGTAATACTGGCCTTACAGAATGAGCTGGGATGAGTCTGTAAAGGATATACATGTAAACACACACACACAAATATATATACACACATCCATATAAAAATACAAATATACACAAATAACACACACTGTGTACTGTTACTTATGTATTTTATTATTTAAAGAAAAACCATGTATATTGCTTTTGCTTCTAATTTTTCTTCCTGGTTTATTAAGCTTCAGAGCTTATTACTGAACAGTAGCTAATTAGCTTCTTGCTTACATTATAACATTTCTGGAAAGTGGCTAGTGGCCTGCTTTACTCAATGATGTATCAGGCACAGTACCCAAATAGATAAATCCAGTACATGGTCAGCTCAGCAAAGGAGAAAAGTGTAACAGACAAATGAAGGTAGTTTTTCTTTCTTTCTTCCTTGTTTCCCAACAGGCAAAATCTTGGGAAACGTGGGGGCCTGTGACTGGGGTTGGGAAGGAACAGTAGGAGAAGCCTGGTGATAAAAATGTTGGAAACCTTTGATGTTAACTCTATTCTAACAGCTGATGAAACGAAGTAGAGAGAGAAGGCAAAAACAGTTACCTTTTTAAAATCAGATTTGTTGAGGAATAAATTACATGCAAAAAATTCATTAATTCTAGGTATACAGTTTGATGAGTTCTAACAAATGCGTACAGTCATACAACCACCACTATAATCAAGACACACATTTCCATCACCCAAACATGCTCTCTGGGCCCCTCTGCAGTCAATCCCCTTCCCACACTCCTAAAGCCAGACGAATACTGATCATAGACAGTCAGTATAACTTATAAGCATTATGCATTGTATTGAACTCATGATGTATTATTTAATCCTCCTTCCAAAGCTGTAAGAATAGATACTGTTATCCCCATGTTATGGATGAGGAAACTGACTCAGATTAAATAAATTGAGTAAGATTCTTTCAGTAGTAAGTGGTATCCAGATCTACCTAATTCAACATTAAAAACTGAGTTTTCACCTAAAAATACCAATTTCTTGAAAAAAAATTATATCTGTCTACATGTATTGCTGCATGCAAACCTACTGAGCTTCTCTCTTTTAGGAGAAGTATGCATTTTTTTTAGGTGCCCCACAGCCCCACTACCTTCTACTGTCATTCTGATCTGATGCTGACACCAGGCCCTCTAAGTTCATTTGTGTTACCTTCCTGGTCTTTGTCAGCATTTGAATTTGTGACCTCTGGTGTATTTGATGAGTCCAATTTAGACATGCATAAAAATGTATGGAAGGATACAAACTAAACTGCTAACAATGTCTACACTACTTTCCAAGACAGGAAGAAGGAGGGACAGAAATGATTAACTTTCGTTCTTGATGCATTTCTATAATGTTTGACTTATTAAAGTATATATTGCTTTCGTAAGTTAATTCATGTAGATTGACTATTATGCTGAATATTATGTATTGGAATGGTACCTTCAGAAAGAAATTAACACAACATTAAATTCTGTAGCTATGTAGTTTCAAGTTTTTCTTTATAACATTGTAATTGAAAAATTATTACAGGTGACTTTTTTCCTTAATATTATTGACCAAATGGTACAAGAACTATCATTTAATATAGATACTAAAACGTTTTCATTACCCTCTTATATAGCAAAAGGTCACTTTAAAAAATGTTCTTATACATGAGATTTAATGAGAAGGCCAATGTGTGGCTGCAACTTACCTATTCTTGCTGACATCACTAATAACACTATCATGTGAATGCACAGAGTAAAACAAACAAATAGAAACAATGTTGGCTTTTGTAATAACAAAGATAAATGATTCTCAATGTAGCAGACTGCAGGAAAATAGCCATTTAGAGGTTGCATTATAAAGAAAGCAGAATTTAAAAATCAGTAACCATCTAAAAAGTATATTTTTAACAATATTTAAAAGAAACTACTAAATCATTAAAATCACAGTCAATAGCATTTGTAGATTTGCATTTTACTTGACATTAACTCCGTTTTTTCTTTTTTTGCATCAAAGATCCACACTTGTGTCTTTTTCCTACCTTTATTATTTATGAAAGACGAGACAGTAAGTAGCTTGTTTCTACTTCTAGTAATATCTATGAAAGGAAACAGGAAAATTACGAAGGAAAGTATTTCACTGATAGGGAAGACTGGTCTCAAGTTTACCAGAGGCTCCATCATGGGAGCCAAGGACACAGTAAGTCTAAAATCACTGGACCCTGGAGTCATTCATTAGCTCCTCACTTTCCTTCCCCTTCAGACTTTTCCTCTCTTCTGTACCTTTGTCTCTTCTTGATACATCAGGTCTTAACAAAGAAAACCTCTTTCTTGCCTGTGCACCTTCCTGTTTCTGCTTTCCCATCTTTCTCAGCCAACTTTTTAAAAACAAGAATCTACACTCCGTAATGGAGCTTCCTTACCTATCACTTGCTCCTGAACCTGCCTCAGTCTAGCTTTTACCCCTTGCACATCTCTGAAACTCATATGGCAAAGATTACCAGTGACTGACCTATCAAACACTTTATCCTCAAAAACATCAACTCTGAATCCAGTTTTCTGATAGTTGGAGAAAATCACGTGAGGAACAATATCACTATAAATTCACAGTTTCAGCTCATCTGGATACTCAATGCTGGAGTACAATCTTTTAATAAAGCCTTATTCAGCTCTATCTCCACTTTCCTCAAAAACTACATTCGTCCTTCATTATCTTCTTCAAGCCTCCAAACAACCTCCTTGGCCAATACTCTTGGTAAGTTCTCTCTCTTGCCAACCATTCAGAGATCTTTTGGCATATTATCCTCTCCCTTTCTAGAAACTCTTCCTTTTCAGTATATATGTTTAAAAGGTTCATGTCTTTCACATTGATACCTCTGAGATTTCCATCCCTAATCAGAATCTCCTTCTGAGGTGAAAAGTTTTACTTGACCCGCCCCCCCCTCCCCCCACACACACCAACATTCATTGAGCACTTACCTTGTGCCAGTCACTGTGGTTGGTGCTTTTCATACACTATAACTAATCCTTACAGTATCCCTGTAAAATAGATACTATCCCCCTTTCACATGCAGAGAAATTGAGACTCAAAGAGGTTAAGAGACTTGCTCAAGACTACACAACTGGTAAGTGGCACTGCCAGAATTTAGGCAGATTTGTCTAGCTCAAAGCCCATACTCCTGAAACGGCAGTAGCAGCAACTGATATGAGTATGTCCCATGTGCCAGATGAGGGTCTAAGCAATTTCCATGCTTCAGTACGTTTAATCTTCATAATCACCTGTGAAGGACTGTCATTATTATTTTCATCCTAAAAGCTGTCTTTTAACTTCCTACTAAACAGGAATTCAGAATTACCTTAATATTACCTAGGTATCTGAAACTCATTATGTCCAAGACCAAACTCCTTTTATTTACCCTTGGTCTGCTCTTCGTCACCTTGGTGAATGACACCAATTGTCCATACAGAAAGCTGTAAGTCATTCCAGATTTCTTCTTCACCATCCTCTTTTTCTCCTCACGCACTATATATTAAAGTTTCCTTCATTCTTTTCAAATCTGCTGCTATTTCCTTCCTTGATGTCACTGATATTTCTTCCCAGTTTTACTGCATTAAATATAAGCTTCATGAGGACAAAAGTATAGAACAGTGCCTGGCCCATAGTAGACATTTGATAAATATTTGCTTAATGTATGAATAACTGAATTAGCTTGTAAGCTTCCTACTTTTGGTCTTGCAGCTCTCTGATCCACTCTTCACAATGCTACTAAAGATCTTTTTAAAAGGTATATCTGATATTAATCTTCATCTTATAAAACTGTAACTGATTCAACTCCTCATGTGTATTAAGAGCCTCTACGTCCCACCATAATCTGGCTCTTCTCTATCTCTTCACCCTTAACTTTTACTACTCCTTGTCTGCTTGCATCTCATACAGATACATTCTGGTTTTAGCACTGATGAAGTACACAGTTTCTGAAATTGTGATGTTTTTGAACATGATGTTCTGTCTGCCTGGAACAGTCTAGCGCACTGCCACCAGTCACCTGCCTAACTCCTTCAACTCCGCTCAGAAAACAGATCTCCATCCATCTCAGGTGAGGAGTCCTCCCTGATGTTCCCACTGTACACCATATTAGTACTGAGTTAGGAGCATATTACTACACAGTCCTTACCATCCTGTTTGGGGTTATTAATTTAACCACCTATCTCCCACACCAAATTTTGAGTGTCTGAAGGGCAAGAAAGAATTCCCGCTACTTTCTTCTCTCCTTCTCTTTTTCACTCTCTTTCTACCTGCTTTCCTATTCCCCAGCAACTATCTCCTAGTTCCTGACAAAGAGTGAGATCTCAGTAAATGTTTGTTGATTTAATGAATCAAAATTATCAGATTTTTTAATGAGACATGAAATATCTTCTGTATAACTAACAATTTGGTTTCATGTTATAGTTTGCTCAGAGGGTAAGAGGAAAAAAGAAAAAGGCTGAAGAAATATAAAGAGGGAGATAGGCATTCTTTCATTAGTGAGTGAAGTTAGAAAGCCACAAGAGGAAAGAGATTTCAGATTCAATTGCTCACTTCTTATCATGGTCCCTCAAAATGTAAAATATTTGGTAAATGACTGTTCGAAGCTCTCGAGCAGCTTCAGTCTTTAGAGTAAGGGACTCTACTCTGCATTAGCTTTAGCAACTGGCTGGGGGGAGAGGACGCCGAGCCAAAGGCACGATGCTTTTACCATTTCTGCTCTTCAGTGACTCCTGGGTTCTTAGAAGCTTAAAGCTCATCAATCTAATGAATATATTTAATGAATTCTTTTTTTCTCGGAGCAAATGGCTAGCTTTTCACTGACTTCTATTGAAGTTCATCTCGTAACTTACCTACTCTTTCACAGAATCTTAAAATAGTATCTTGCAGTTTATCCTGTCACCTGGGTATTTTCCTATAGAAGGATCATATGTGAAGTTGAAGATTATCTTCTTCACATAACTTTAAAAATTATCCAATGTAAATATATCTATCCCTGCTATACAGTTTGTTTCCCCAAGTGAACACAGAAAAAATACTTACCTATCTAGCCTGTATTTGTTGCTATGCGTACTTTTACAAATTTTAATTTACTTAACCATCAGAACAAACTGGAGGCAGATTCTGCCTCCAGTTTACAAATGAAGAAACTTTAGAAATAGTATACAACTTTCCCAAGGTGACATGGCTAGGAAACAACATCCAAACCCAGGTCTGCCCTATTACAAAGATCGTGCATTCAATTCCCTTACAGTTCTTCTCAAAATATAAATAGGTCCTATTTTGGATAATAATTTCATCATGTAGAAAACACTTTCCTACTACATACCCTTAATTTTAAAACAACCCCAGAAGTAACCGATAGTCTCATTTTAAGGCCCAGGAAATTGAGACTCGGCAATTAAATTGAAAGCACTAAATCTCATAGCTACTGAAACGTAGAATCAAGTATGGAATGCCAGGCTCTTCTGCTACTAAGATCAGAAGATACAGATCCATCCTTGACCGATGCTCTCTTAATGACGTCTACATATAGTGAAACAGAAGAAAACCAAGAGTATGCTTACATTGACAAGGATTCCAAGAGATGAGGGAATTTTAAGAAGTTAGGTTAGTGGTTGTCAAAAGCAACCCAGAAAGCAATACTAAAATCTACCATAGATAGTATATGATGGCATGATGTGGAAAGTGGAAAGTATACACAGAGCAAAGAATCTTGAGTTTGACTCCTGCCTTTGATACATTTTCTTTTTTTTTTTTTTGCTCAAGTATGTTAAAGTATATGCCATGTATCATTTCACCTCTATACACTTCAATACCCAACTCTAAAAACAGACATTTTCTTACCTAACTACAATGCTATTACTTTAACAAAATTAATAATTTTACATCATTTAATAGAGCCAGGCCATAATCAGATTTTCCTGGTTGTCTCCTAAATGTCTTTTTACAGCTGGCTTATTTGAAACAGGATCCAAAGTCTCAATGTTTCATTTGGTTGGTATGTTTGAGTCTCTCCTAACCGTGATACTTCCTTATTTTCCCTACCACCGACTAGTTACAGAAACCTGATCAGTTGTCCTCTAAGAGGCCCATATTCTGTGGTGTCACTTCCTTTTGGTGTCACTTAAGTTTGCTCTTCTAGCTCAAGGGTCAGCAAACTTTTTCTGTAAAAGGGCCAGATAGTAAATATTTTAAGTTTTGTGGGCCATACACTGTCTGTTGCAACCACTCAACTTTGACACTGTACCATGAAAGCAGCCATAAACAATACTCAAACGTATCAGAGTGGCTGTTTCAATAAAACATCATGAAAAAACAAAAAACAGGCAGTGGGCTGGATTTGGCTCAAAGGCCACAGTTCTCAACCACTGCTGTAGAAGCTGGATTTGACATAGGTTCAACATCTTTGGCTGGAATTCTTGAGAGCTGGTGCTGAATGCTTTGTATGTATCACAGCAGGAGGCACACACACTATCTGCTGGCCCTCCTTTTCTTAAGACAGAGGTTAATCAATAGGCTCAGGTAGGGCAGCCTGATCCCTCCATTGTAAAGTTCTCACATGACCGTTTGTCTAATAGCTTCATCTATCGATGATCATAGAATAAATTATTTCATTAGCGGTTGCAAAATGATTTTCTAATCCTGCCATTCTTTATACATTCATTAACTGAAATTCTGCAAGGAACTTTCCCTCAACAAATGTTATTTGCTTACCCTGAAACACAATTCATGCAGAAAGAGGGAGGATAAATGATTAATTCTTTCCTTATAATTGCTTAAAGAGCATGGAGTTAATGCCCTATTTGTTACCACTGGTATCCAGTAACTTGCTGTAGTGGTACGTGTATGTTTATTGCAAGTTTGTGGTTATGAACCAAGGAGTTTTTCTATATTGAGTGAATTTCAACCAACTGTCTTCATTACTCCTTTTGATACTTAAGTTCTCTCATCTTTGGCCAATGGGAGCCCCTTTATATTGGCCCCTGTGTCCTTCTGGCATGAACCACTAGCCTTTGAGAGTTTCCTTGCTTTCTGATACAAGGGAATGTACCAGGCTCATCTTTTCTATTTTCTGCCTCAGACTGGAATCAGTCATTCATCCATGACCCTTGGATCCTTTCAGTGAAGAATGGTATTTAGAGATGATAATTAGGGTTCTAGTTGTGCTCACTGCTATTGTGCTAGGATTGCAACATTTCACTGTTGAGGGTATAAAAAGATATACAACTTTAAATTTCATGAGCAGAAGGTTAAAGTAGTATATTCTTTCTGGAAAACAAACCCTGCCTTTAACTGTGTGACCTCAAGAAATAATTACTCTATGACTTAGTTTTCTGTAAAATGGAGTTAAAATAGGGTCCATCTCATAGTTTTGATACAAAGATTTAAAGGAATTAAAATTTTATATATATATTTAAAGCAATGATTAGCATATGATAAACACTCAATAAAAATCAGGTATTATTTTTATTTTTATTGAGAGCTTTGAAAATACTCCAACCTTTGACCCAGTAATTCTACTTTTATGACTTAATCACAAGGAAAATAATAAAAAATTAAGATAAAAATCAATAAAAGCATGTCATGTCAATTACAGTACTCATAAATGTGAAAAAAAACTGTAAACAATCTAATGTTAAACATTAGGGAGAAAGCTTATGAAGAAAAAGTGATATGGAAAAATGCCCAAGACATATGTTAAGTAATACCAATAAATCCATCAGTCAAAGATTACCATTTAAACCAGTCATGTATGAATGCTCATTGCATTGGACCCTAACTGCATTTTGATTTTTATGTCTTTATTGAACATTTTGAACAGTTAACAAAATGGTTTGATTTTTACATATTTACTAAATTAGTATGTGGTATACATTAGCATTTCTTTGTGAAGTTAATTTTTATTTCTAATTTTCTTAGCCATCCAATTACTGTTTCTACAAATTATCTTTTGTCCATCTATGAGGAAAGAAGGAAATTAACATTTTATGTAGAAAGTATTTGCATAAGTTATTTAATAGCTCCACAACAAACCTTGAGGGTAGGTAGCATAAAATCCAATAATCCAGCATCTTGCCATTTAGAAATCTCAATTAATAGCAAATCAAAATTAATTCAGAAAACACTAATCATCTGGCATCTGTGGCTCATCTATCAGCACCACAAGCAGATGAGTTCTGGTAATGAATTTAAAAGAGCAAATGGATCAGGAATTAATCAGTTTGCATATGAGCTGCACTGAGTTTAGTGAGGTCTCTAAGCAAATCTACAAAGAAAAAGTATGTATAATGGTTAAGAGCACAGATTCCAGAGCCATGCTACATGGGTTCAAATCCTAGCTCTTCCACTTACTAATTATGTGACCTTGGCTAAAACACTTAACTTCTCTGTGTCTCAGGTTCTTATCTGTGAAGTGGAAATAACAACAGTATCTAGGCTGATAGGGTTATTATGAGAAGAAAATGAGTGTGTGTGTACATACATACATATATATACATACACAACAAACAGTGATTAGAACCCTGCCTCGCACACAGTAACTACTACGTAAAGTGTTTGCTATTGATACAAAAATGAGTTTATAAATAGTCCCTCCTTGTCTCCTGCTACTTCATATAGTATAGCTTGCTATTCAAATATCATATTGTAGTCCACCTATTTCAAAATATTTCTACTTTAATTACTCATGCACAATTTGGGTGACCAAGGTATGATTTTTTTTTAAAGTGCTCCTGATGATGCACCAAATATACTATCTAAAAAAAACAAGGAAAAAAAAGAAAAACAATGCAGATCACATGCACCACACCACCAAAGAGGTTTCTAACGTCCCACAGCAGTGCTTCTCAAACTTGAAGACGAAAGAAATCACCTGGGGAGCTTGTTAAAACAGAGATTCTAATTCAGTACCCGGGGCAAGGCCTGGGATTCTGCATTTCTAACAAGCTCCCAGGTAGGACGAAGGCACAAGAATAGCACTATTAGGAGTCGTAAATGAGCTTTAAGGATTCAGAAATCACATGACATCTATACAATTTTCTGTGAATGTGCATTTGTGGATTATTTTCTGAGGAAAGGACCTATAGTTCCTGCCATATTCTCAGGGGGTGGGGTGAGAGTAGTGGAAAGGGCAGGTAGGGAGTAACAAAATTCACAGGAGAGGTGAGAAAGACACAAATCAGTCCCATAACGAACTGAAAAGAACAAAATTGTCATTATAAAAAAGGAAAATTATTTGTAAAGACAAATATTTTATATTTGTACAACAGATAATTATAACTTAGAAGACAAAATTGAAGAATCATAGACAATTCTATATTACAGACAATTATATTGCAGACAATTACAATTTGAACACTAAACTGAAGAATCTTTAAATCTAGAATAAAAAGACAAGGATATAAAACTCTAAGAGGCAAAAAAGATAAAGCTAAGATACCCGATATTCACTTAGTAGGAGTCCTAAAAGTAGAAAATTTATAGGATAAAAGGGAGTTAAAACACATATACATATATACATACATACACACAATATATACATATGTGTGCATACATATTCCCACATACTTACATACACACATATATGTATTCTAGACAAATATCTTTAGAACATACATCTAGGTATGTTCAGATAAAATGCCCACTAGATACCAAACAGTAATAATGACTGAAGACATATACACAAACACATACTGGTGAAAACTGTAAACTCCAAAGATAAAAAGGAAATTATTATCAGCTTCCAAAGGAACAAAGGAATGAGAACCAAATTGGCAAATTAAAAGTTACAAGATGATAAAGTAAAATACACAGAATTCTGAACAGAAAATACCAGAACCTAGAATTCTACACCCAGCCAAACCATTACTCAAGTGTGAGGGCAAAATAAAGAAACATTTTCAGCTGTGTATACCTAAGAATATATACAACCAACACATATTTCATAGAGAAAGAGAATACAATTTAAGAATGTGCATCAGCAAAACAAAGAAATATCAATCTAATTAAAGACTTCAAGAAAAACGACATGGGACAAAAAAATGGTTAGGGAGAGGGATAAGAAAACTTAAAAAATCAAAATAATTGTTGAGAATGGGGATGTTAATTTTAATGCAATTAATTTGGGGAAATATTTTAACACCTTTTTCTGGCTTTCTTCTGTAAAACTTCAAATATGCACAAAAGAGAATAGTATAGTAAGTCCTTATGTATCATTCTCCCATCCTCCCAACCTCAAAAATGACATGCTTTAATACAATTATTTTAAAGGTGATTATAAACAAAAATAAAATATCTGCTTATTTTAAGCATCCTTACTTAAAAATAAGGATGGCTCGCCACTTGCATTCAACACTGTATTGGAGATTCTAGCCAGGGCAATTAAGAACAAAAAATAATAAAGGGCATCTACATCTGAAAGGAAGAATTAAAACTATCTCTGTCTACAGATATGACATGATCTTAGAATTTCCTAAAATTCTAAGGAATCCACACACACAAAAAGAGCTAATAAACAAGCTCAGTAAGGTTGCAGGATATAAGAAAAATTGTATTCCCATACTTTAGCAACGAACAATCTTAAACTCGAATTGAGAAAATTTGATTTACAATAGGACAAGAAACACGAAGAAATTTAACAAAAGAAGTATAAAATTTACACTCTGAAACTACAAACCACTATTGAAAGAAATTCAAGAAGGCCTACATAACTGCAAAGACATCTCGTTCACGGATCAGAAGGACTAAAATCACTAAGACAGCAATACTTCTCAAACTGATCTAGACTCAAGGTAATCCCAATCGAAATCCCAGGTGCCCTTTTCCCCCCTAGAAATAGACAGATTAATCCAAAAGTTCATATAGAAATTCAAGAAATCCAGAGGAGTAAAAACACTCTTGATAACTTCGGAGGATTAACATTTCCTGATTTCAAAACTTACTTCAAAGCTATGGTAATGCAGACAGTGTGATACTGGCATAGGGACAGACAAATAAATTTAAGGAATAGAATTGAGAGCCCAGAAATAAACCCTTACATTTATAGCCAATTGGTTTTCAACAAGAGTGACAGGTTAATTCAATGGGGAAAGAATAATCTTTTCATCAAATTGCGATGAGACAATTGGTTATCCACATGCAAAAGAATGAAATTTGACCCTTACCTGTATACAAAATTCACTCAAAATGGACCAGAGACCAAATATAAGTGCTAAAAAACATACCACTTCATACCCACTAGGATGGTTGTAATAATAAGATGGACAATAACAAGTGTAGGTGAGGATGTAGAGAAACTGGAACACTTAAACACTGCTAGTGGGAAATGTAAAATTGGACAGCCATTTGGAAAACAGTTTGGCATTTCCTCAAAAAGGTAAACATAGAGTTACCATATGACCCAGCAATTCTGCCCTATGAATATCCTCAAGAGAAATGAAAACACTCGCCCACACAAAGACTTGTACACAAATATTCATAGCAGCATTATTCACAAAAAGTGGAAACAACTCAAATGTCTGTCAACTGATGAGTGGATAAACATAATGTGGTTTATCCATACAATGGAATACTATTTGGCCATTCTTACGTAATGAAGTACTGATTCGTGGTGCAACATGGATGAACCATGGAAACATTATGTTAGGTGAAAGAAGCCAGACACGTAAGATAACACATTGTACGATTCCATTTATATGAAATGTCCAGAACAAGCAAATCCATAGTGACATGAAGTTAATTAGTGGTTGCTAAGGGATGGGGGAAGGGAAAATGGGTAGTGATTGTTAAGATGCACAGTTTCTTTTCGGGCTGATGAAAATATTCTAGAATTAGATAGTGGTGATAGTTGGAATATTCTGAAAATAGAAAAAAACAACTCACTTATACACTTGAAAACACTGAACTTCATTATATAAAATTGTTATTTTTAAAAAAGCATAACACATTGTGACCAAGTGGTTTACCCCCAAATGAAAGACTAGTTAAATATTCAAAAATCAATCAATATAATTCACTATACTAACAATCTAAAAGGAAAAATCACATAATTAACATCAATAGATGCAGGATAGCATTTTTCAAAATACAACAGCCACCCATGATAAAAACTCTCAGCACACTAGGAATAGAGAGGGAACTTTTTCAACCTAATAAAGGGAGTCTAGAAAAAATCTACAGCTAATGTACTTAAAGGTGGAAACTGAATACTTTTCACTCTGTAATGAGAAACAAGGCAAGCAATCTCACCACTCCTACTGGATATATACTGGAAGTCTTAGCCAATGCAATAAAGCAAGCAAAAAATATTAAAGGCATGTAGCTTAGAAAGACAAAAATAAAACTTTCCATATTTACAGGTGCCATAATTATGCAGAAAACCCCAGCAAAATCTACAGAAATATTCCTAGAACTAAGAAGTGAGTTTAGTTAGGTTGCAGGATAAAAGGTCAACACACATATGTCAATCACATATCATATATACAAGCAAAGAACAATTAGAAAGCAAAATTTTAAAAAATACCATTTTCAACAGCTCCAAAAAAAAATGAAACACATATAAATCTTACAAAACATATACAAGATCTATATACTGAAAACCACAAAAACTAATGAAAAGAAATCAAAAACCTAAATAAATGGAGAGATCCTGCATTCATGGATTAGAAAACTCAAAATAGTGAAGATGTCAATTCTTCCCAAAGTGATCTGTAAATTTAACAGAATACCAATCAAAATGCCAGCAAGATATTTAGTAGGTAGAAACAAGATGATTCTAAAATTTATAATGGAAGGGTAAAGGAATTAGGGTAGTTAGGACAATTTCGAAAAAGAATAAAGTTGGGGGCCAGCCCCCATGGCCTAGTGGTTAAGTTCGGCATGCTCCACTTCAGCAACCTGGGTTCAGTTCCTGGGTGCGGACCTATGCCACATGCCACTTGTCTGTCAGTGCCCATGCTGTGGCACTGGCTCACATACAAAAAAAGAGGATTGGCAGCAGATGTTAGTTCAGGGTGAATCTTCCTCAGCCCAAAAAAAAAAAAAAACAAGTTGGAAGAATCAGACTACCTAATTTTAAGACTTACTATAAAAGCTAGAGTAATTAAGACACTGTGGTAATGGTAAAGAGATGCACACAGATGAACGGAACCAGAGTCCAGAAATAGATCCATGCAACTATGACCACTTGATCTCTGACAAAGGTACAAGAGCAGCTCAATGGAGAAAGGATAGTCTTTTCAACAAATGGTGTTGGAACTGGTTATTCATATTCAAAAACGGATCCTCTTTCTAAACTTTCCATCTTATAGAAAGCTAAACCCAAAACGGATCTTAGATCTAAATGTATAATGTAAACTCAAACTTTTAGGAAAGTAATATGAGAAAACTTTCATGATCTGGGATTAGGTGAAGAGTTTTTAGAAACGATACCAAAAACATAATTCATAAAATAAAAAAGTGACAAACTGAATTTCATCAATTAAAAAACTTCTGCTTTCGGGGTCAGTCCAGTGGCCTAGTGGTTAAGTTTGCACATTCCACTTCAGCAGTCTGGGGTTTGTGGGTTCAGATACCAGGTGCAGAGCTACACATCGCCCATCAAGCAATGCTGCTGCAGCATCCCACATACAAAATAGAGGAAAATTGGCACAGATTTTAGCCCAGGGCCAATATTCCTCACCAATAAATAAATAAAAATAAAAAACTTCTGCTTTGCCAATGGCACTGTCAAAAGAATAAAAAGACAAGCTACAGACCTGGGGGAGATATACATCTATATCTATATCCATTTTTATATCTATATCAGTATCTATCAATATCGATATAGATATAAAAACTCTCAAAACTCAACAGTAAAAAAACGACCAAATTAAAAACGGGTAATGGACTTAACACTTCACCCAAGAGGATACAAAGATGGCAAAAAAGTATATGAAAAGATGTTGAACATCATTAGTCATTAAAAAAAATGCAAATTCAAATCAGATGAGCTACTACGACACACCTATCATAAAAAGAAAAAAAAAAATATGGACAATACCAAGTGGTAGCAATGATGTAGAGCAACCAGAAGTCTCACACATCACTCATCAGAACGCAAACTGTTACAGCCACTCTGGAAAACGGTTGGCAATTTCTTATAAAGTTAAGCATATATGTACAACTTATAACCCAGCATTCCCACTCCTAAGTATTTACTCTAGAAAAATAAAACATATCTACACAAAAACCTGTACATGAATGTTCATAGCAGTTTTATTTACAATAGCTAAAAAGTGAAACAACTCAAGTGTCCTTCACCAGATGCACTGACAAACTGTGGTACATCCATACACAGGCATACTGATCAGCAATAATGAACTATTAATCCACACAACAATGTGGATGATCTCAAAGACATTACGCTGAGTAAAAGAAGCCGGTCTCAAAATGTTACATATTGTACAATTCCATTTATATGACATTCTCAAAACAAAAAAACTATAGTGATGAAAACCAGATGAGTGGTTATCAGAGACTATGGGTGGAGAGAGGGGGTGACTATAAAGGAAAAGCAGGAGGGAGTTTTTTCAGCTGATGTATCCTGATTTTGGTAGTAGCTACACAAATCTTTACATGTGTTAACATTTACAGAACTGTACACCAAAATGAAAGAGAGCCAATATTATTGTATAATTTAAAAAATAAAAAAATAAACAATCACCTTAAAAGCTAGGAAAACAAAATAAACCAAAAAAAGATTAAGTTAAAAGAGGAAATTAATAAAATAGAAAACAGAGAAATCACTAGACCATAAAACCACCAGTTGATTATCTGGGAAAACCTAAAACAGAGACACCTGTGATAAGTACGTTCAAGAAAAGAATGACAGGTATTAGCAAATGACAATAGTGATATAATCACACGTATAAAATATATTTGAGAGCACATTACTCATAACTTTAAAGCAAATATGGAGATACAAATGAAATTATAATATTCTAGGGAAACATAACTTAGTATGTTAGCAAAAATTGATCCAAAGAAGTAGAAATTGAAAAAATAAAGAGTTATTCCACAAAAGCACCATGCCCTTATAGTTTTAGGGTAGAATTCTAACAAACCATTAAGAAACATAACTTCTATTATTTTAAATTTTATTGTGGCTAGCCTCCTACTTAGGTCAGGCAATAAAAGAATAAATAAATAATTAATTTTAAAAAACTCAATAAATAAAAAGCAGAGATAAATCATGCATTCTAATTCAAATTCTCTGTAACCCACCCACATATGTCAATCAAATCACTCAGTCCCTTATCATAATGCTGTGGAAAAAATTAACGTGGAATTGAATTCTATTCAGATTTAATTTATGCAATTTTATCTATACGTACTCATTCATATTTTTCATATAGCCCCTAAATACAACCATTTTATCTGGAGCTCAAAAAACCTTCTCTACCAACGCTAGAGAGAAAACTGAATGTTTCATACTTAACAAAAGTATGCTATTCAACGTTAAATATATAAACCATGTATATTGTACGTGAAGATGATTTAAGGGACTTTTAAAAGAACTATATTTTATCCTAACTCACTGACATCAGAATCTAAACTCTGTGTAGTGATTCCACTCCAGGAGTACCAAGTGCAGGTTCCCCCTTAATCTCCTGCCCTCTGTCCTAGGGTGAATACTCTCTGTAACCATGTTAGTGACACTGCTTGGTGATGGCTTAGATAGTACTGGTGCTACACTTGGTTAACTTTATAGCTGGTACCTTTTGAGCAAATAAGTTTAGTCTTAAAGTGTCATCCCCAACAGACTAGAAGCACCCAACTGACAGAATACAGCAGTCCTACCCCCTGACTTGAGCTCCATCTTCATTTACCATCTCCATTTTACCTGCACAGATCCTTCCTTCAGATGTGAATTCCACTTCTCATGGGATCAATCCATCTCTACTAAGGTATCTTATTGTCTTATTTGGTCATAAGGCCAGTTCATAAGAAGGGATCTACTTCTTATAGGTTCATGTCTATTATCCTGTTAAATGAAACAAAGTTTAACCACACTAGGAACAAAAACATTTCTCCTGTCAACAAGACAAAGCTGTTAATTTTTGCTTTCCTATCATAGTACCTATATAGTTCATAAATACTTACTCTCCTTTCCTAATCTCAAAAGGCAAAATAATCACAACTGGAACACTAAAATCTTCTCATTGTTCCTGACCAATGAAATCAACAAGAGTAAAAGTGTACCTAAAAGAATAGATTACCAGATGTGAAAATCAGGCAGAGGAGAGGGGAAGTTAGGTTACAGGAAAGAGAGAGAAAGAAAGGGGCGAGGGACAAAGAAAGCTAGGACTGACTACAGATTGATCCCATAAATATCAATGAAAAGTGTTTAAAAACATGAGTAAATTATTCCAGCAGATTTTAAAAGATATCATTACCAACTTGTTATGGCCTATTCCATAAATGCATAGTTCAACACTAGGAACCACATCAATGTAATTTACTCCATTCACGGATAAATGCATTTATTTAAGAAGTACTGTCTGGCATTATGTGAGCTATGTTAAACTCACATAACTCTGGCCCTCATGAATGCCTTCTGATCATCTTGGAAATGAAAAACTTATATGACAAAATTAAATACCTAATGTCAAAATCTTATTAATATAGGAATTTAAGGAATATCTACAATTTGATTAAGAATACCAGATACCTCTAGCAAATATCATACTTAAAATTTTAAAAAAAGAAAGAAAAAGGGAGCGGTGAACCATTAAATTAAAGACCTAACAGATATCAACAATTGCCAAGTATGGACCTTATTTGGATCCTGATCCACAAAGTTTCTAAAAATTCATGTTTATATGAGAATCAGGACAATAGGTACATGGCTGGATATTTGATGATAATTAGGAATTGCTAACTTTAAGTGTGATAATGGTATTGGGCTTAAGGTTTTTTTTTTTTTTTTAAAGCTCTCATAACTTAGAAATACATACTGAATTATTAGATGAGACGGCTTGGATTTGCTTCAAAGTCATTTGCATTTAGGGAGTGGGTGGAAGTCTAGATAAAACAAGGCTGGCTATATAATGATCATTTGTTGAAGCTGGACGTTGGATCTATCAGGTTAATTATACTAGTGTCTCTACTTTTGAATATGTTTGAAATTTTCCAAAATACAAAGTTTTAAAATTGTTTTTAATTATTAAACACAAAGAAAAAAATCAGACAATAAAGAACAAAAACAAAAAGAAAAATACTACAGAGAATCTATATTATTGGACAACCCATAGATACAACTATTCAACACTGTCCTATTAACATTAAAATTTCTTATTTACTAATTTTTAATTGAAATATACATACCAAAAATGCACAAACTGAAAGTTTACAGTTCTATGAGTTATCACCAAAAATATCCCTCTCTGTGTAAACCACCATTTAGGTCAAGAAATAGAATTCAACCAGCAGTCCAAAACTACCATGATACCCATCTCATCACCATCCACCTCCCTCCCTCCTCCATAGGTAACTACTCTCCTGCTTCTAATTTCTTAGATTGTAACCATACAGTATCTATATCTTTGCGTCTGATGTCTTTTGATCACCATGTGAAATTCACCCATGCTACTTGTAGCACTGGATTTTTTCTTTTTTCCTTTTTTTCAGTTTGCTATTTTCATTACCATGTAGCAAGTGATTCCCAGTGTGGTCCGTGGACTCCTGGGAATCCCCAAGACCCTTTCAGAGTTTAACAGAATACAAAAAATTCATTGATGTGGTTTCAGATTCCATGTTGCAACCAAACTTTAAAAAACTACTTGTCGAGTTCTGGTGTAGCATCAAAGAATATTCACATTTATCTGAAAAGGCTATTAAAATACTTCTCCCATTACAATTACATATCTATGTGAAGACAGTTTCTTTCTATACTTCAACCAAAATATGTCACAACAGACTTAACTGCAGAAGCAGACATGAGAAATCAGCTGTCTTATATCGAGTCATACATTATAGTAATTTGCAAAAATGTAAAAATGCTACTCGTCTCACTACATTTTTCTTGTTTTTGAAGATACAGTTGTAATTTTACATAGTTTTATTTAGCATATACTATTTATGATCACATGTAATGGTTTCTTATTGTCATTTTAAATGAGTTAATAAACATTTTAACAATTTCTCAACTTTAATTTCTAATGTTACTTAAAAGCACATATATCAAGTGACATCGACAACACAGTAGAGTGAGCTGTTTCCTTTGTCTCTTCTCTTCGAATTAAAACTAAATGGACATTCACTGATCAGCAGAGGATACACACACAGCACAGCAGGATGCTTGAGAGACCCAGGCAGCTATCCATCTGCAGGAGGACAGACTACCCCTGGGGAGGTGGTAGAGATAGGTGAGCACTCTCCAGCCCCCTGGCAGCCCTGTACACAGCCCTGTGTGACAGCTCTCCTGGCTGGAGTGCCCATAGCACCATTGCAGCCCCAAGGGTGGGAGCGTGCCTTGGTGCAACTGTGGAAACAGGTGATGGCAGCCCTGAGCCCGTATGTAATAGCTTTCCCATCTGGTGGAAGAGCCCACAATGATGCTACAGTCCCTAGGGAGCGGCCGAGGCTCAGACTCAGTGAGGAGGCCACACCTACGAAGCACAACAATGGTATGACCCAGAAGGAGATGGCAGCGGATCTGCATGCATGGGCGAATGAGTTCCTGGCTGCTGTGAATGCCCACAGTACCGCTGCAGCTCTGAAGCGGGGAGTGTGTGTCAGCAGGAGTGTGGGAGCAGGTGGCAGCAACCCTGGGCCCCCACATGATCACTTTCCTATTTGGTGGGAGACCCTACAGGGCCACTGTAGTCCCAAGGAGTGGCCCAGGCTCAGACATGCACAGGTGACAGGGACTGCAGCAGGCTCAGAATGCATAGCTCCTGCCCCACCCCCAGTGGTGGAAGGTGGAATCTGCAACCAGATACTATCACTATGCAAAGGCACAAATCCACAGCATCAAACAGTATGAAGTAGTATATTAATACCCCAGACCAGAAGGAAAAAAGACAAACACCCAGAAATCAATCCTAAAGGCACAGAAACCTACAATCTAAATGATACAGAATTCAAAATAGTTATCATAAAAAAAGCTCGAGTTAAAAGAGAACTCAGAAAGACAGTTCAATGAAATTAGGAACACAATTAATGAAGAGAGGGAATTCCTCAAAAAAGAGATTGAAACCATAAAGAAAAAACAATCAGAAATGTTGGAGATGAAAACACAAAGAATGAGATAAAGAAAAATCTGGAGGCCTTAAATAACAGAGCTGATATTATGGAGGACAGAATTAGCAATTTACAGGACAGGAATATAGAAACGCTTCAGATGGAGGAGGAGAGAGAACTAAGACTAAAAAGAAAAGAAGAAAGTCTCTGAGAAATATCTGACTCAATTAGGAAAAACAACATAGGATTATAGATATTCCAGAGAGAGAAGAGAGGGAGAAAGAAGCAGAGAGCTTGTTCAAAGAAATAATAGCTGAGAACAGCCCAAACCTGGGGAAGGCATTGGAATTCCAAACAACAGAAGATAACAGAACTCCTAATTACATGAATGTGAAAAGACCTTCTCCAAGGAATATATGAGTAAAACTTGCAAAAGTCAACAACAAAGAAAAAATACTAAGGGCAGCAAGGCAGAAGAAAATAACTTACAAAGGAATCCCTAAAAGGCTTTCAGTGGATTTCTCAGCAGAAACCTTATAGGCTAGGAGACAGTGGAATGACATATTTGAAAATTCTGAAAGACAGAAACTTTCAGCCAAGAATACTCTAGCCCGTGAAAATATCCTTCAGATATGATGAAGAAATAAAACTTTCCCAGATAAACAAAAGCTGAGGGAGTTCATCACCACAAGACTCCTCCCACACAAGATATGATCAAGAAGGCCCTCATACAAGTGTTTAGAAAGCCTTGAGCAAGGAGATAAAAGAGCAGACAAAATCAGAAAATTGCAACTATCTATCAGAACAGATTAGCAAACAATTATAACACTAAAGAAGGAAAACATCAAGAATAAATATGATCACTTTTTTTTTCCTTGCTGAAGAAGATTGTTGCTGAGCTAACATCTGTACCAATCTTCCTCTATTTTGCATGTGGGATGTCGTCACAGCACAGTCTGATGAGCACTGCACAGGTCTGTGCCAGGGATCCAAACTGGCACACCCTGGGCCGCCGAAGAGGAGTGCATGGACTTGACCACTACGCCACCAGGCTGGCCCCTATAATCACTTCATTTTAACCACAAACACAATACAAAATGGAATAAGTTGTGACAATAACTTAGAAGGAAAAGAGAAAAGGGATGGCACCTGCTTACACTAAGGGAATAAGAGGGTATCAGAAAATGGACTATCTCATCTACAAGATATTTTATACAAACCTCACGGTAACCATTAAACAAAAAATCAGAACAGAGAGACAAATGATAAATAAAGAGAAAACCATCATAGAAAGTCACCAAACTGAATTGGCAGTACGAAATACACAGGACAAGAAACAAGCAAAATACAGAACAACCTGAAAACAAGTGACAAATTAGCAGCATTAAGCCTTCATATTTCAATAATCATTCTAAATGTAAATGGATTGAATTCCTCAATCAAAAGACGGAGAGTGGCTGGATAGATTAAAAAACAAGACCCAAAAATATGCTCCCTCCAGAAAACACATCTCAGTTCTAAAAACAAACACAGGCTCAGACTGAAGGGATGGAAGACAATACCCAAAGCTAACGGTAAACAAAAGAAAGTAGGTATTGCCATACTTATATGAAACAAAGTAGGCTTCAACATAAAAAGGAAATGAGAGACAAAAAGGGGAAGTATAGAATGATAAAAGGGACACTCCATCAAGAGGACATAACATTTATATATGCACCTAACACAGGAACACCAAGGTACATAAAGCAACTATTAATTGACCTAAAAGGAGGTATTAACAGCAACACAGAAATAGTAGGAGACCTTAACACCCCACTTTCGTCAATGGACAGATCATCCAGACAGAAAGTTAACAAGGAAATACTGGAACTAAATGAAAAACTAGACCAGATGGGCTTAATATAGAGAGAGAGAACATTCCATCCAAAACCAGTAGAATACACATTCTTCTCAAATGCACATAGCCACTTTCAAAGACAGACCAAATGCTTGGAAACAAGGCAAGCCTCAACAAATTTAAGAAGACTGAAATAATATCAAGTATTTTTTCTATCCATAATGCTATGAAATTAGAAATCAACTATAAGAAAAAAGCTGAGAAAGTGACAAATACGTGGAGACTAAACAACAGGCTACTGAACAACCAATGCATCACTGAAGAAATTAAAGTAGAAATCAAAACATATCTGGAGACAAATGAAAATGAAAATACACCATAGCAACTCATATGGGATGCAGCAAAAGTGGTCCTAAGAGGGAAACTCATAGCAATACAGGCCCACCTCAACAAACAAGAAAAACCTCAAATAAGCAATCTTAAACTACACCTAACAGAACTAGAACAAGAAGAACAAACAAAGCCCAAAGTCAGCAGAAGGAGGGAAATAATAAAAATTAGAGCAGAAATAAATGAAATTGAAACCAAAACAACACCAGAAAGGATCAATGAAATTAAGAGTTGGTTCTCTGAGAAGATAAACAAAATTGGCAAACCCTTAGGCAGACTCATGAAGAAAACAAGAGAGAAGGCTCAAATAAAATTTGAAATGAAAGAGGAGAAATTACAATAGATACCACAGAAATACAAAAGATTATAAGAGAATACTATGAAAAACTATATGCCAATATATGAGACTATCTAGAAGAAATGGATAAATTCTTAGACTCACATAAGCCTCCCAAAACTGAATCAAAAAGAAATAGAGAATCTGAATAGACCAATCACAAGTAAAGAGATTGAAAGAGTAATCAAAAGCTCCCCAAAAATAAAAGTCCAGGACCAGATGACTTCCCTGGAGAATTCTACCAAAGATTCAAGGAAGATTTAGTACCTATCCTTCTCAAAGTATTCCAAAAAACTGAAGAAGACGGAACACTTCCTAACTCATTCTATGAAGTCAACATCACCCTGATACCAAAGCCAGACAAGGACAACACAAAGAAGGAAAATTACAGGCCAATATTGCTGATGAGCATAGATGCAAAAATCCTCAACAAAATACCAGCAAACCAAACACAGCACTACATTAAAAGGATCATACACCATGATCAAGTGGGATTTCTATCAGGGACACAGGGACAGTTCAACACCTGCAAATCAATCAATCTGATACACCACATTAACAAAACAAGGAATAAAAAGTACATGATCATCTTAACAGACACTGAGAAAAGCCTCTGACAAGATCCAATATCCATTTATGATAAAAAGAAACTCTCAATAAAATGGGTATAGAAGGAAAGTACCTCAAAATAATAAAAGCTGTAAATGACAAACCCACAGCTGACATCATACTCAACAGGGAAAAACTGAAAGCCATCCCTCTGAGAATAGGAACAAGTGTGCCCACTTGCTACTCTTATTTAACATAGTACTGGATGTTTTGGCCAGAGCAATTAGGCAAGAAAAACAAATAAAAGATATCCAAATTGGCAAGGAAGACCTGAAACTTGCACTGCTTGCAGATGACATGATTCTATACATAGAAAATCCTAAAGAATCCATTGGCAAACCATTAGAAATAATCAACAACTACAGCAAAATTGCAGGGTACAAAATCAACTTACAAAAATCAGGTGCATTTCTATACTCTAATAACAAACTAACAGAAAGAGAATTCAAGAACACGATCCCATTTACAATCACAACAAAAAGAATAAAATATCTAGGAATAAATTTAACCAAGGAGGTGAAAGACCTACAGATTGAAAACTATAAGACATTATTGAAAGAAATCAATGATGACATAAAGAAATTGAATGATATTCCATGCACATGGAGTGGAAGAGTAAACATAGTTAAAATGTCCATACTACCTAAATCAATCTACAGATTCAATGCAATCCAAGCAGAATCCCAATGACATTCTCCACAGAAACAGAAGAAAGAATTTTAAAATTCATATAGGGCAACAAAAGATCCTGAATAGCTACAGCAATCCTGAGGAAAAAAACCAAAGTTGGATGCATCACAATCCCTGATTTCAAAATATACTAGAAAGCAGTAGTAATCAAAACAGAACAGTACTGAACCAAGAAAGACACACAGATCAAAGGAACAGAATTTAAAGGAAGTCCAGAAATAAACCCACAAATCTACAGAGAGCTAATCTTTGACAAAAGAGCCAAGAATGTGCAATGGAGAAAAGAAAGTCTCTCCAATAAATGGTGTTGGGAAAACTGGACAGCCACATGCAAAAGAATGAAAGTAGACCATTATCTTTCACCACACACAAAAATTAACTCAAAATGGCTTAAAGACTTGAAGGTAAGACTTGAAACCATAAAACTCCTAGAAAAGAATATAGGCAGTACACTCTTTGACATCAGTTTTAGAAGCATCTTTTCAAATACCCAATGCCTACTCGGGCAAGGGAAACAAAACAAAAAATAAACAAATGGGACTTCATCAGACTAAAGAGCTCCCGCAAAGCAAAGGAAACCAGGAAAAAATGAAAAGATAACCCACCAAGTGGGAGAAAATATCTGTAAATCATATATCCGACAAGGGGTTAATCTCCAAAGTATGTAAGGAACTCACACAACTCTACAACAAAAAAAACAAACAACCCAATCAAAAAATGGGCAGAGGATATGAACAGATATTTTTTTCCAAAGAAGATATACAGATGGCCAACAGGCACATGAAAAGATGTTCAACATCACTAATCATCAGGGAAATGCAAATCAAAACTACACTGACATATCACCTTACACTTGTTAGAATGGCTATAATTACCAAGACAAAAAACAACAAATGTTGAAGAAGATGTGGAGAAAAGGGAATCCTCATACGCTCCTGGTGGGAATGCAAATTGGTGCAGCCACTATGGAAAACAGTATGGAGATTTCTCAAAAAATTAAAGATAGAAATACCATATGATCCAGCTATCCCACTACTGGGTATTTATTCAAAGAATCTGAAATCCACGATTCAAAGAGATGTATGCACCCCTATGTTCACTGCAGCATTATTCACAATAGCCAAGATGTGGAAGCAACCCAAGTGCCCATCAACTGATGAATGGATAAAGATGATGTGGCGTGTATATACACAACACACACACACACACACACGCACACACACAATGGAATACTACTCAGCCATAAAAAAGATAAAATCATGCCATCTGCAACAACATGGATGGAACTTGAGGGTAGTATGTTGAGCAAAATAAGCTAGACAGAGAAAGGCAAATATTGTATGATTTCACTCATATGTGGAAGATAAACAAATACACGGACAAAGAGAACAGATCAGTGGTTACCAGAGGGGAAGAAGGTTGGGGGTGGTCATAAGGGGTAAAGGGGCACATGTATATGGTGACTGACAAATAATAATGTAGACCCGAAATTTCACAATGTTATAAACTATTATGACCTCAATAAAAAAAATTTTAAAGAATCTCTCTCTCTCATATAAAAAATGTTCCTTGGATTCCTCCATAATTGTGGAGTCCCGAGACCCAAAAATTTGAGAACTGCTGCTGTACAGTATTCCTTATGCTAAAATACTATAATTTATTCATCCACTTTTGTTGATGGACATAGGGGCTGTGTCTAGTCTGGGAACATAACAAATAAGGATGCAATGAATATTCCTGTACATGTCTTTTGGCGCACATTATGTCCATACTTCTGTTGAGTTTATAACTAGGGGTAGAATCGCTAGAAGTCGCTAGATCATAGTGCATGTTAACATTCAGCTCTAAGAGACAATGCTTTCCAAAGCGGCTATTAAGCATCTGACGTGGTTAATCTAATTGAGAGGGACTACAGGTATAAAATTTGCACTGTATTTCAAAGACTTAGTATGAAAAACATAATGCAGAAAACCTCACTAATAATCATTTTCTATCGATTACATGTCAAAATGATAATATTTTAGATATAGTGGGTTAAATATATTATTCACATTAATCTCATCTTTCTTTTTCTTGTATTTTGTGACTACCAGAAAATACAGAACTACATATATGACTTACATTTGAGGCTTCCATTATATATCTATTGGACAGAGCTGCTCCAGGGGGAAAAAGAGAAGTCAAACAGGCCAATACTAACACTGCATATAAGAACAGTCTGAGATGCTTCTGAGAAGGGTATCGGGTTTTGAGGAACCAGGAAAGACTTCCCAGAGGAGGTGACATCTAAAGGAAAGCTGAAGGACAAGCAGGAGTTAGCCTAGTGAAGAAAGAGGCAGAGAAAGGGAGATAAAGCCAGGCAGAGGGAACAGTGTGTGCAAAGACCAGGAGAGAAGAGAAATGTGTGCAGTGTGGCAGGAACGTGGTGCAGCAGAGGGGAGTGGTGAAGGGGACTGACAAGTGACAAGAAAGGTAAAAACCAGCCAGACCATGAAGGGCCTAACGAGTTATGTTTGTATTTTGTGAATAGGGAACTACTGTTGGGTTTTAAGCAAGAAAGTTACATAATCCTATCTGTACTTTAGGAAAGTCACACTGGCTGCTGCTGTGTATGATATGACTAAAGTCAAGACCAGTTGGGGGCCGTTACAATAACGCAGACAAAAACAAATGGGTCTCTAGGTGAAGAGAACAGCAGTAGAGGGATGTGAACCTACAGCAAAAGCACTATTCCAAAAGCTTCAGTTTCTTCTAATAAGAATATCTACCTCACAGAGTATTTTATGGATTTCTGTAAAAGTGTTCTGTATTCTAACTCTCAGTAAAAAGTTTGAATGTCACTAGTACAGGCAATAATCTCAAAAAACTGAATTCTATTTCAGAATATACTATACACAAAGATTCATTTTTCTACATCTTACTAACTTAAAACCTCAAAGACGCTTTAACAATCGATGAAATTAAGTCAGATAATAAAAGGCTTACTCTTACTTATATTTGAAAAGTAAATCTCAGCTACTAACCATCATAGTACGCTCTATTTCATCTCAATATTAATCTCAGCACCATTTCCCTAAAAACTGAAATGTAAGTGAATTAAAGGTAGCTATCAAGTTACTCTCATTCAGTGGTAAGAACATGAGTGTGAAACAAGTTCAGTTCTTCACCAAACTGAGACTAGCACGGCAGTGAGTTATTAAGTATTTGAGAGAAAACCAGAAAACTGTTCTGTCAGCTTCATTTATTTTGAAGTTTTGGGACATTCAAAAGTTATATCTTCTGTAAATAAACTATACAACATGGGAGAAAAAAAGTAAAAGGTCACTTTATTTTTCTAAAAATTTCTGAAATTCTCTAAGCTACTAATATACTCTTGACTCTTCTGAGACATAGAGCAATCTTTATTGATCACTTATAATTTAACTTGGGCAAAAAGGTACTTGAAATCTAACTTTTGCCCCACCGTTCGCTTCTTGCCTGAAATACTCTTAAAACACTGTAGCAAGTTACGTTCTGTACCTATTTCCTTGACAAAAATGATAGCCCTTAGAATAGAGTTCTCCACAGACCCCCTTCTTAAACTTCTCCCCGTGTAACTTTAATCCTCATCCTCTCTAGTCAGGTGTTGTATAACAGTCGGCGCTCCGAATCCGCCTCCGCGTGCTCTGCATCCGCGGATTCAACCAACCAGGGATCGAAAGGCCTATGACGGCTGTCTCTGCTGAACATACACAGACTTTTTTTTCTTGTCATTATTCCCGAAACAATACAGTATAACAACTATTTACACAGCATTTACATTGTATTAGGTACTATAAGTAATCTAGAGATGATTTAAAGTATATGGAAGGATGTACATAGGTTATGTACAAATACTACAACGTTTCACTGTATTTAAGGAACTTGAGCATCCTTGGATTTTGGTATCTGTGTGTGTGGAGGGGTGTCCTGGAACCCCAAGGGACAATTACATGCACCACAATGTCCTTTTGTACACTGAATGTTCTTAGCTTTCTCTTTTTTAGATTAAATAATAGAAACTTAACTTCCCAAGGGTCTAAATTGTTCTACAGAATCGTAGAAACAGAAATTCCCTTCACCTCTCATCACTCCTTTTCTCTCTCACCTGATGATCTCATGTCATACTACTTGGAGAAATCTCCACCTTCCCACCCGCAAAGCTGCACACCCAAGAACACCTGCACCAATTTACCTCCTCCCTCTTGTGACAAGAAAGGAAGTCTCCTTTTTTTCCTGATCTCCATACTCTTCTTTCTGTCTCCATCACTACTACCCTGGTCCAAGCTCCTGTCTCTCTGGCCTGGATTACAGCCAGAACCTCCTCACTGATCGTCCCATCTCTACTTCTGCCTACTTCACAACAATACTACATACAGTGGCCAAAGCGACTGTTTCAAAATATACATCACACATCACTTAAACCTCTTCAATAATTACACTTAAAATAAAACCCAAACTCTTTACAATGGTTTCCAAAGTCCTGAGTTCCTGCCTGTCATTCTAACTTCACCTTGTCACTTTCCCTTATGACCACTGTGCTCCAGCCACACTGACTTTTATTCATTTACCTGCAACACACTAGTCCTTTCACACTCTCCTGATTCTCAGTCTTTCATGTTGTTCCCAGGTGCAAGGTTCTCTTATCCCAATCATAACATATTTAGCTATTCTTTAGGTCTTACAAACGTCTCCTTGACAAAGAAGCCTTCCCCGAATTACTGTTATTCACTACCTCGGGCCTTTGTTTCCGTTAGAGCACTTATTACAACTTATTCACTAGACGGTAAGCTCCATGGGGCAGAAACTATGTCCATCAGGTTGCTGAGCCTTACACAGTGCCAGACATAAGAGCTCAACGAGTATTTGCTGAATGAATGAATGAGTGAAGAGACGGGGTTAGGTTGCAATCTCTGCTCTACCACCTCCTAGTGGTTTAATTTTAGATAAGTCACAACTTCTCTTGAGCTTCAATTTTCAATTTTCTCTTCTATAAAAAAGGGATAAATACCTCACAGGATTGCTAAATGATACCTAGTGAAGATTAACTGGCAATAAATAAAGACCAAGCACAGTATCTGAACCTAATTTAATAAACGTTATAAACTTAATTTAATAAATGTTCAGTTTCCTTCCCTTCCTTCCATAGCTTAGACAGTGAACATTCCCTCAGCTAATTCAGTACTGGAACCATATATAGAGATAGATAGATCCATTTATATATATATCTATTGTTGCATCTATTTAAAAAGACTGACGACATGCATCTGAACAGATAGATTGGGAACTTGTATTTGCAGGATCTAATCCTATACCTTAGAAAGTGGGAATAAGTAATGTACATCTATTACTCGCCCCTCCCAAAAAATGGATGGGGGAGTATGAAGAGAAAAAGAGGAGAAACAGGAGGGAAAAGTAACTTTAGAAATGAGAAATCATTAATTCAACTTCAATTCCTAAGTTTAGAACAACCTTTACTTATCTATAAAGATTTGCAACAAGAACAGGATTAATACTCATTCTAAATTTCTGAAATAAAAACATTTTCTATTTGCTTAAATTCATGTAAATCTCACCCATATTAAACGTATTTTCCTCGTTTTTACCTTTCACTCCTTAAACCATAATGTCATTGATAAAACATAAAAAAAACAACAAAAAAACCCATCCGCCACAAAAACCCCTCAGATCAGAAACCCAAAAAGGTCTCACTGCTCCCTCAATTTCTTGATAAGCTTTAAATTTTCTAACCATCAAAGTATGTATTTTCTTTCCTAACATTTTCATTAACTACTGCTCACTTTTCAAACTGACATGACTTTTATGTTCTCTTCAGAGATTTGACTTTCTAGAAATCTTCTAAATCATTTACCACAGCTCATTCAAATCTCCTCCATACTCTTCCTGGAACACAAGTACCCCTCTGAAAGAGGTCATTTAATACTTTCTGCCTGATAACCACCTTGAATTTGGTGGACTGTGCTACATACCTTCATATTCTCCCTAGGACGTGGATATAATTTAGATTCTAAACCCAAGGAAAGGTTTATGTTAAGCAATTTAATTCAGTTTTACTCAATATATTTTATGTAATCAAGCTTGACTTTTTTAGAAGTAATTGGAATCTGGTTTAGATTTTTTTTCTCATGTTCCAATTATTTCTACAACCTTTCTAAAATTGGAACTTATTTTCTATCCTTAAACTGGAAATGTATAAAATGCTGCTGAAACTCCCATAAAATTCATGGGTAAAGATTTATCCATTAGATAAAATCCAAGAGTAAAAAGAATATTTTATGCTACCACAACATCTAAAACAGTACACTGTGCAGAGCAAAGACTCTTGAACATAATAAGCTGAAAACCAGTTTAAAGATGAATTTTATCACAGGTCAGTCAGTATATGCCAGGAAGAATTCTCAAGAACAGCAAATGCTCTGCCAGCAAGTAACCAAAAACTAACCACCTTGCTATTGTAAAATGATAGACAAATACAACAAACATTCTAAATTACATTTTAAGGCTTCATCTAGGGCAGCATTTTTCAAACTACAGACTACAGTCTATTAGTGGGTCCAAAATTAATTTAAGGAGTCCAGATCAGCAAACGAAGAAAGGAAGGGTGAAAGAAGGGAGGATAAATAGAATATAAAATGTCAGAGTGCTTACAGGTAATAAGGGCATTATTTCATGAACAGGTAGTATTATTTCATGAACTCTGTTTTGTTCTGTATACTGGGAGTAACATAATATGTATTTTAAGGGTGGGTTTGACTAGAAAACAAAAGTTAGAAAATACTGATCTGGAAAAAACGATAAAGCAATGAAACTGTTACATTTACCAAGTTATTGTTTGGGAGGTTGAGTAAGACTAACAGCTTCTACTGAGTAGCAGACAGTTTTAGAAACCTTCATACATTTGGTAAAAGCCGGACATCCCTCTGTGAGATGCGAAGAAGTACCTTTTCCTCTTACAGAAGGCCTAAAACATGCCCAGCAAAGCTCACAGGTGCCCCCACTAATGTTCTTATCCCTTCAAACTTCCCAACGCACAAGTCAATCTTTACTTCCTCCTAACTCTCAGGACCGTTCAGTGCAGTTAAGATACAGGAGCTCCTGAAAGGTAATCACTGGTCCTTGAACAACTGCTTCTAGAAAACATAAACTGTATTCCATATTACAATCTAGAGGTTAAAAATAAGACTCTGGAATTCAGAAAAATAACTTGGAAGTAAAACAGTCACACTATTCTACTTCAGGTCACATTTAATAGTCACATAGTCCACTAAAATGGTCATGTGAAGAGAATAAACACCAAAGTAAACAAAGATCTCTTTTTAAAGGTATATGAAATGTTTCCAAGATTCAAGGCACAACCTGGAGCCATTTAATATTGCAGGTAACAGGTAAGAAAGAGTCACTCTGAAGAGTCAGTATTGGAACTGCCTAAATATTGGCCACTCAATCTGCATTTCTTCACCGGGTCTATGTTAAGAGTTACTCTGAAAGCTCAGTTCTTTTAACAGAGCTTTCTAATTATTTTTGAAGCCACTTAAAAAAAAAACACCACTTTTTGATGTAGAAGGGACAGTTTCATAAATTACAGCTAATATCTGTTCTAAAGGCTCAAGATGATGGGTATTTCTCAGGATGCACCCACTACTCATCACAACTACTGTATATTCAAGGTAAACAAACCCCACTATTGTCATGGAAGCACATCCCCCCTCCCCCGTACTACTGTTAGAGCTTTTTCTTCTCTAATACAAAACTGCATGTGGTTGGATAGAGAGAAAAGGACAAAAAGTGCAGCTACAAAGAGAATTTTCCCAGTTGCAGACTGAAGGGTTCCTTTAATCTCTGCTCACAGTTTAATCTTCTGCCTAGCTCACTACCTCCTTTTTTCTTATACTTTGAAACTTGTTGTGGCTTGAGACATCAACCCTTGGCATAATCACTGGCTAGTTTTATAATTTGATCCCACACGATTGGAAAAAGGAGTTTCAGTCTTTGCCTACTAACAACTCCTCATTAAACACAAATTCCAAAAACATACATCTTTGATAAGCACCTACCAGAAAGTCATTTTGTGTACAGGTCTAAAAGAATGCACCAAGACAAATTACAGGTTCACAGCCTCTTATTCCTAGAGGCAAAAAGACTTTTAGTTCAAACACTAACGACACAGGTTTTAATGAGAGAAGAGCAAAAGAACTCGTTTGTTTATCCATTCTGATCAGACATCACTAAAACTCAATTCCGATTACAGTAGACGACAAAGCTGGACACCCCTAATCACCCTAGATTAAAGATGCCTCTCACTTTCTTCTCTCTCCTGGGCCATTACACCAAACCTAGAGAACTATACCCACCTTCAGGCTACAGGAAACAACATAATAGCTTATTGATCTCTGGTGTAGACCCAAAACCACAAGTCATCAGGCAAGTAGGGATCACAGCCACTTGATGCAACTAACAATCAAAAGTCATGCACTGGGTTTTCTGGTCACACACAAGCACACCAGTGGCTATTACCACATCAAATCTGGACCAACCTCCCCAGCTTCCCACCCCAAACAAACAAAAATAATAACATAGTAATTAGGTCAGGGCTCAATACATTCTGAATCACACAGAAAAACTATTTCTTGGCTGTCAGTAAATTTCAATTTAAGTTCATTAAATTCTTCATTTAACGTAATTTCTCAGGTTTTAAAAGTTACCATCACATTCAATTCCACAGACAAACGCTTTCAAAAGAGAGAATACTCGCTCATGAATTACATGTTGACTGCACTCCATCACCACCGCCATTATTGGAATGAGTGTTTGTGGCAAATTTTAAGTAAAATTTACCAAAGCATGATAACTTCTAATTATTTTCTTCTGAAGAAATCAAAGCACCACTCCAAAAAGCAAAGGTTAACCGTGTTCTCTAAACACCTATTCAATGTGTTTAACTGATGAACTAAGAACGGTGAAGTCAGAAGTGGAACTAAAGTCTCCCGCAAGGAATGTTCTTTCCAATTAATTCCATTTAGCTCTTTTTCGGAACCCAACGTAATATAAAGCTTGGTCCTCACACATTGTCTTCAGCCTTCTCTTAACCTCAAAGGAATATAGGTAATGCAATCCATAGACTAGAATAAAGCAACAGTGACGACATAAGCAGACAATGATGGATGAAATGACAAACGAACTAGGAGTCAGGGTAGACACTAAGGAGTCAGTAACTAGGAGTCAGAACGCCCTAAGACGGAGACACTGAGGTGGGGCTGGAAACTATTTTCTGGCCTTCCCCGCGTGCCGCTCCTGGGGAAGGCACAGGATCCTGCCCGCCCGGGATCCACGGAGCCTCGGCCCCCGAGGGGCAGGCAGGGGAAGAAAGCAGCGGGCTGCTCGTTCAGGGAGTGGGGAAGCGGGGAGAGATGCGGTGGGAATTTCACTGGGGAGAGAACTTCTCGACCCCGGAAGGGTCGGGGTGGCAGGACCGTCCCGGCAGCGGCGGGGGCGACCTTCTTTCCCACACAGTCACACATCTTTGTGTCTGCGGGTTGTGCAAGGGGCTATGAGTCCTCGAGGAGCCGGCCGCGGGGCCCTCCAGCCCAGGTCGGGAAGTCTGCCCGCCACCCCTTGGTCCCCGGGGGCTCCCCCGGCCGGGAAGCCCCAGCTCCTCTCCAACACCCCGCGGGTCCGGAGGTGGGCGAGCGCGCGAAAGCATCTTCGCGTGCGGACGCCCCCTCCGCTGCATCCACCCCTCGCCGGGTCTTTGTCCCGCCGGTGGCCGGGGTCTCTCGCCAGTTCTCCCGGGGAAGCCCTGTCCTGGAGGCCTCGGGGCCCGGGGTCGCCCCAGCTTTGTGAGGTCAGCGGGGCGCGGAGACGCGGACACTTACCGTACACCCCGGCGAAGAAAAGCAAGACCAACGCAGACCTCCACCGCGGAGACTCTTTTGTGCTCCAGCGACGGGCCATAACCACGGCAGATGGAGGGAGAGAGGAGGAGATGGAGGAGGAGGAAAAGGAGGAGGAGAAGGAGGAGGAGGAGGAGCCGGGGCCAGACACCGCCGCCACCGAGCCCCCGGCTGCTCCCTGCGCTCTCCGCGGCGGCGGGAGGGGGAAGGGAGGGGCCGCCGCCGCCCGCGCGCGCTCCCTCCTCCCTCCTCCCTCTCTCCCTCTGGCCCTCCCTCAGCCGCTCGCCAGCTCCCACCCCGGGCGGCGCGAGAGCCCTACGCGGGGCGGCCCTCTCGGGGGCGGGGGCAGGCAGCGCGCGCGCCGGCGCGAGGCGAGGGCTGGCGGATGCGCAACCAGGGCCTCGGGCTGCACAGGCCGGCCGGCGCCGCCAACCGCCAGACGGAGCGCGAGCCGGCCCTTGCGCTCATCCGTGCGATCGGCAATCCCCTGGCCCGCCTGCTTGGGTGCCCGCCCCGCGCTCCGCCGGACTTTCCGAGGCTCCGGGCCGCTTTACTCTCGACTGGAGCCGGAGGAGCAAGGCAGTGCCAATCGATGAGCGAGCGCGCGAGCGCCGGCCGCTCCGCTCCCCGGCTGAGTGGGGCCCCATTGCGGAGCTCAGCCGCGGTCCAAGACCTCGTGCTGCCCCAGCAGTGGCGTGAGGGCCAGGTGGGAGGCTGAGCGTAGCTGCGTGTGCGGAGAGCGTGGGGGTCGAAGGCTGGGAACTTGGGAGTTTCTCTCCCCTATCCCTTCATGCCTCCGCTTAATATCGGCGCGGAGCCCTGGGTGGGTGGGCGCAGGTTAGGGCAGCTGATCCAGGCCAGGGGTCGGTGCAGAGGCCTGCTGGGGAGCTCGGGCTGGACACCACGCTCATGGTGCCCGGGATAAGTCGGGCAAGGCTGGAGTGTGGAGCTCTTCCAGTCTGGCGTGGAAGCCGCGGGAGACAGTTTGACATCGCGCAGGGGAGACGGAGTGGGGGCGGTGTTTAGAGCTGGGCCGGGATGCTCGGCTGGAGCCGTCTTTGGGGAGTCGAGAAGTGGGAAGGGGGAGTTCATTCAGCACTTCCTAATTTCCCTAAACATCTTCGCCCATCCCAGCAAGTGTGACGCCTCCTTCCTTAGATCTCCTAGCAGTTTCTAAATACCTTTGTAGTGACACTCGCACGTCAGACCTTCGCCTCGTGTTTTTAGTGTTTGTCTGCACGTCTCATCTCGCCTGCTGGATTTATCATTGGTCTTTACTCGCACTCTCCCGGCAAGTCATTGAAGACCTACAAGGCACTATGCTGACCGATTGACAGAGGTTACCTGTTTTTAATCCCTAACAACCTTGTGACATATTTTATCCACGTTTTATAGATAAGAAAATGGGACTCAGTTTAAATTGCCAAAACAATATAAGTAAGTGCTTTGGAACAATTTTTCTCATTCCAAGTTCAAGACTGTTTTCCCTATACCACAGCATACTCTGTAGAACGGTGCTTAGTATATAGGAGGTAAGTGTTAAATTTTAAGACATACTTTTTTGAATGTACATTTAAGGCTTTCCCTCTATCCCCCACCGATGTGTCCCCTTTAAGATGGTTTTTCCAGGAAATGGTATTCCAAAAGATAAAAAATTTATTAACGAACAATACAAAATCCAATAATTAACAAATCTTGTATCATCTGGCAAAAAAAAAGGAAAACTCAGACCTCCAAAAATGTTTTCTACTCTCATTGGAGAAGAGGAGCAGCTTCATAGTTCTTCGTTAAACAATCCCCAGTTGTCTTTCCTAGTTTTTGGAATCTACGCTCTACTTGGTTGTGTCTTGAGATAGAAATTGTAGAAACTGTGCTGCCCGTGACTGCTGTGTTTAGGACAGGCCACAAACAAACAAAATGAGGAGAGACTGTGGACTGCATCTTCCCCTCTCCACTTTTAGTACCACTTGGGGAACCCTATCCAGAACACAAGACACACTGTGCCGGCAACAGTCCCTTGGCTGATGCATTCACGCCCCTCCCACCCCTACACTTGCTCTTCCACCCAGACCTGTCTTCTGCGACTTAACGAGTTCTAAAGCTTTTTGGTCTTAGGGTCCCTTTAAAAACACAATTTGGTAGGGACTCCAAAGAACTTTTTATATGGGTCATATCGATATTTACCATTTAGAAATTAAACCAAATTTTTCAAATATTTTTAAATTCATTTAAAATAAAAAATGCATTACAAGTTAACTCTGTTTTCCAAAACACAAAGATTTAGTGAGAAGTGTAGCATTGCTTCCATCTTTGGAAATCTCTTTAAGGTCTGGCTTAATAGAAGACAGCTGGATTCTCCTGTCTGCTTGTGCATCCAGTCTGTTGCAATATGTTGTGTTTGTTGAAGTACATGAAAAAAACCCAGCCTCACACAGATATATAATTGACAGAAGGAGGACCTCACTACCTCCCCAGGGTCCTCAGATAAAACTTTGAGAACTGTTGATTTAGGTGTCTATCTTAATGCCTTCAAAACCTAACCATTGGGGCTGACTGGTGGCTCAGCGGTTAAGTTCATATGTTCCGCTTCCGTGGCCCAGGGTTGACGGCTTTGGATCCCAGGTGCGGACATGGTACCGCTTGGCAAGTCATGCTGTGGCAGGCATACCACATATAAAAGTAGAGGAAGGTAGGCACGGATGTTAGCTCAGGGCCAGTCTTCCTCAGCAAAAAGAGGAGGATTGGCTGCAGATCTTAGCTCAGGGCTGATCTTCCTCAAAAAAAAATAAATAAAATAAAGGAAAAAAACCCCTAAGCATTTTGTTTCTTGTTGGAAAGAATCTAATAAATATGTATTCTAAGGTATAAGCAACTGAACACTTCAATGTTCGCCAGCCAGGAATGTTTATCCTTCATGAGAGAACATTTTTATTTATATGAAATTTAATTCTGATAGAATATCAGACATTGGTAAGCAACGTGGCGCAGAATAGGTACTCAATATCACCCTTTTTCTTAATCCATCTAGCTGGTACCTAGATGTCTACTTCTGGGCTAGTATATCAACATATAGGAGAAAGCACTTGGAAATCTATAAAAATTATTTTAAGTGGTTAGTATTGGAAACAGTTCTGTTGCAGTTGGCTGCTAGTTTAACTTGGCCATTTTCAGATTTGCACCCTATAAAACGTAGAGCAAATTCCTGAGACTTGTATGGTTCTTAATCCCGGTCCCTGAATCCGTAGATGGCTTCAAGGGTTTTCTTAAGCTTCCTGAAATTGTATGAAAATTTTGTGCTTGTGTATTTTTGTAGGCAGAAGATTCATTGTTTTCCAGTAGATTCTTGAAGGGCTGTGTCAACCATTAAAAAAGTTTAAGATAAATTGAATGCGGCAACTATTTGAGCTGCTTATTAATATTTTTCCAAATGACTCTTAAATTCCTCAAATATATGCATTTGGGAGTGGAGAAGTACATGAACTGTTTCTTTTTCCCTTGATATATTTTGAAAAGAGCCACAACCCTCCACTTTATGGAGACATGCCCTTAATAATCCTTCTGTTTTGATTTTAAGCTTGTCTTTCCTCCTTGTTTGTTTATTACCACATATAATGGTTTAATTTTTACTCTTGCCACCAATAAAAATTCACTTCTTCCTGATGTAGACCCTTCTCCATTTAGTAACATTTGAGAATCTCATCAATGCTATGAGGTTATACTGGGAATTTAAGTCTACCACTCTGAGCATCATCTTTTATTGGAAAGAAAATTGATGATAGTAATTCTTCTACTTGGCATGCTACCAGGCAAAGCTAAATCTTTTAACTTCCCCTCAAAGAAATATTATGTTTAAAAAAGAAAAACAAGCTTGATAAACATATATAACTAAACGGGAAAGAAAAAAAATTTTTTTTAAAGATTGAAGTTAAATAAATGAGATATCTTTGCAAGCAGATTGTAATTTCCACGGAAACTGAGTAATGTTGGGTAGCAAATGAGGTTCATCAATCTAGGCAACTTCTATACCAGCTCCCTAGCACATTTATTGTGGTTATTGTTTATTATGGTCTGTGCTCTGACATGATACCTAGCATTGTACCAAGTAGCAGAGACATAATCCTGGCTCAAATTAAATAGCCCCAATTCACATAGATTTAGTTTTGCCCTCATAAACTCAACTTCTTAATTGCAAAACCTAGCCAAAGAGCATGCGTGAATTTACAGTGCTAATAACATGTACCTCTTATAGCCATATGAAACAGTTACCCTTACCAAGAAAATGAGGAGAAGGAATGTTAGACATTGGTATTTATAAAAAGATACTCTGAGCATTTTTGTTGTTTAACTGCTAAGTTTCAAAATGCACATAACTGTGTTTTTTAAGTTCTTCCTATAATTGATTGAGGATATGAATTGGAAATGCTCCTAGGATGGAATTGAGTCCCATATGAGCCCAGCAGAAGTGAATTGACAACTGTGTGGCAACCCAATGGCCCTTTATGGGGAAATGTTGTGAATTTCATATATAACTTATGTGTTAGTACTCTCTCCAAGTCCAAAAAGGATTTGAGGTTCCCCAGTATATTTAACAATATAGTAGACTGTAGTTGTTAAGGGTATAGCTCTTGAGAGTTCAACAAAGCTGAGTTTGACCTAGGTAGTTAACCTGGGTCAAGTAACCTAACCTTTTGTACCTCACATTCCCACTTACAGAATGGGAAAAAATGAGGGCCTCGTTAAATTATCTACATGCCTTAAATGAGATAGTAATAGTTGCTAATATATATTGAGTGCTTACGGAATACAGAATTACAAAATATATATTGAAATGCTATACATTTAGTCTTCAAACAATCCTGTGATATCAATACTATTATCATTTCCGTTTTTCAAATGAACGAACAGGCACAGAGAGGTTCAGTAATTTTCTCAAGATTACACAGATAGTAAATGGTCAGCATTTAAACTCAGGCAATTTGACTCCAGAGCACACACTCTTAATCATTCTACCATGTATATATGTATGTAATGCACTTAATTCAATGCCAGGCACTTAGTAGGTACTCAATAAATGGCAGCTACTGTTACTAAAACACATAAATGACATAAACAAAACAGTCCTTATTCTTTAATATCATACAATTAAACATAAAATACATATAGTTATTTTCTGTCTCTCTTCCTTTCATTTCCTGGAAGTAACTGATACTGCCTTGAGTTTCGTTTAAGTTAGACATAAATTAGCCTCTTTTAGATTTCTTTCTAAAAAGGAAAGTAATTTTTTAAAGTTTTATTCCTTGAATTTAGGAAAACATCAAGTGAATATCAGTTAGATGAAGCATAAGTCTGGCTTTTTGCTGCTTGTTCTAATTTATTTTTTCAGTGACCTTGTAGTCATTATTTATAGTTTCCTTTGAAGATCAGAGAGCCTTGGGTTGCTTATTGCCCTAATCTTCAGAAAAGATCTATGACAGATTTTTGTGACCCCAAAGAATACACCAAATCATATGAAACCGCTCAGTTATCAGGTTGTGAAAACAGAGGTCATTCCTACTAAAGAATAGATTACCCCGGCTTCGTCATGAGAAGAATATTCTCCTTGGAAATACCCAGGTGGGTTTGCATTTTGAATAAGTACCAGCTGTGATGGAAAGGAATAGTCTAATCCTTTCGATTCCTGTAGTCCGCTGCCTCACTTGCACAGCAGGGGACATGAAAGAAATGGTGTCAAAAAGTATTTCAGTATAAAAATTTTATTTTCATACCCAATAAAATGAATTAAGGAACTGGAAAAACGTCCAGCACTTCAAGAACATTATGTCTGTTGGTTCTAGTCACCAGGGCACTTAACTCCAGTCACCACAACTTTTTTCCATGTTATTACTAACTCTGCTTAAGTACAGACACTCCTGAGATGGAAACCCAGTTTATAAATACTTATATGTACAAAATTTCGTGAAATACTTGTAGCCCTTTAAATGCCTGACTTGGGGCAATTGATGGCAATTAGCAGGAAGAGACCTAGCTATATGGAGGCTGCTTCAGCTGGCCCATGAATGAGCATAAGGACACAGGCCCAGAGCAGCTGTGCTGACTTGCTGTCTCTGGATTAGATTCCCAACAGCTCTAACCTTCAGCACTCCAGGCAGCAAGATCTGTGGGAATGAGGTTCCTAAGGACATTTTGCCCTTTTTTTCATTGCCTCACAGAGCAGAGAGCCAGCCCGCCTACTGTGCCCACTTACTCTTTCCCACTCCCTCTCTCTCTCTTCATGCTTGATGTCTTCCAGGAAGTCTGTCCTCAGTGTCACCTACCCTCATTAGAACAGTTAACCTGTTCCCTCAGGAGACTCCTTCTAGTACAGGTTTCAGACCTGTTCTGGCGAGCCACTTCAGGGACACCCCTCATTAATGCAAAAGAAATGTGTTAAGAATTGAGACATGGACCAATCTCTGAAGATGGAGGAAGTACTCTGAGTTCACTAATCCCGTTTATGGCCTATGGACTGCTGCATTTGCTAATCTGAGGAGTAGAATCAGCATATTCAGATTCTCCCATCTTCCTTGAGGGAGGTGGATAGAGAGGGAGGGGTGACATCTCCAGTGAGACAGGGACTCTGGTCTGTTTTGTTTACTACTGTATCCTCATCACCTAGAAGGAGGCATGTTTCCCAGTCAATGCTCAGTCAACATTTGTTGAGTGAGTGAATAAGGAAGTTCAGGAATGAAATAGATCCCTGGGTGAAGAGCAGAAGCAAAGCTCTTTGTCAGGGTAATAGAGGAGAGACCAGCCACGCTTTTCCTGACCTTAGTGCCCAGGTGGCCTGCAGAGAAGGCTGCTTGCTTTGGAGCCCAGGCACAAATGGAGCCTTCTAGGAAGAGCCAAGAAACCTCACTGCAGGATGAGGCACGTATAACCTCGTGTGCTGGTATTCAAGATGTTGCTTAATGAGGTTTAAAAAAAAAATGTGCTGGTGTTGAAGCCATAGTTTTCTACAATTTTATTGCCAAAGTTTAATATTTCCAGTATACTATAGGTTAAATGGGCTTTTAGTGACCTTAACTGGCCTTAGATGATAAATTGGGCATTACTTATTTTATTGACTATTAAAATAATCAGGAACTTTTGTTCTTTAACCCAGAAGCAACCCTTAGAAAAGAAGGCTTTTAAAAATGTTTTTCTTCAGGAAGCTGTGAACTAACACCTTGCTTCAGGTGTGCCAAGAGATTCTATTCTGTTGTCATGAAGTTAAGCTGTTCCTTGGTATCAGTCTAAGAGGTGAGGAAATCGATGCCCAGTGTGAAGTCAAGATCAGAGGGCGGAGATGGGACGCCAGATGGCCAGACCTTTGCAGTATGAATTCAAGATTTGTTCAATGTATTATGAATTTCTGGGTCATCAGTCACTCCCATGTTAAAATGTGAGTACAAAGAGCACTTTCCAACTTCCAAATCCCAAAGTAAATTATCTTTATTTATCATTTGCTATTTTCAATATTGTCTTCTCTCCATTAATATGTATTTGCTAAAGTTGATTGTTCAGCAAAATAAAATTGATTCTCTAAAAGTTAACTAGAATGTTGTTGGGAATTTAATAATAATTCACTTAATATTTTTGAATGCTTGGAATATGCTGAAGATTGTAAAATGCAGAAGTTCGCGTTACCTGACTCACTAACTTAACGGTGGAGGTTCTACTCCGTCAGACTAATCAGCACAGGGACAAAGGAGTTTATAATCTAGTGGGGAAACAGATATACAATAAATAGAAGCAACACTCATTCAGTCAACAAATATTTATTGAGCATCTACTATGTGCCAGTCATTTTTCCAGATGCTGGGAATGCTCATAAATAAACATGGTAACTGCCTTGATAGAAGTTGGTGCACATAAGGTACACCACAGGGAAGAGTCAGAGCAGGCCCCACAGAGGGAAAATACTTGATTTGAGGAACAAGAGGAGGAGACTGAAAATGAAAAACAAGGTAGATAAGGAGTGAGGGAAAAGCATTCCAGGCAAAAGAACATCAAGTGGAAATAGGAGAGGAGAATAGAGTGTGTTCTGGGAATGTAGTTTGGTATTGCTGATTTGAAAGTATATGTGTTGGGGGAACGGGGAGGAAATAAACATATAATCATAAATTACATGCTAAAGGGTCTTATATGACATGCAAATGTGTACAGATTTTATTCTCTGAGATATAGGAGATGGGAAGTCTGGAAAGAATTGTGAGCAGAGGAGTCATGTTCCATCTATGTTGGAGCCTGGAATGGGAGGGGGAGGGAACGTGGAGACCAGTCAGGAGGATATGATAGTAGTGAGGGGTGAGATGGGCTGACGAGTGCCCGGTGGGAGTGGGAATGGAGAGTAGTCAACAAAATCAATAGAAGATAAGAATCATCACTCCCAGATTCCTAGTTTGAGCAACTGGATGGTAGTACCATTCCCTCAGATAGGGAATATGGGAGGGGAGTGAGGTGGCGAGAAGAGGGCAGAGAAAATGATGATAACTTTCAGCAGCACATTCAGGTAGAGAAGTCCAGTAGGCAGTTGGATATACCAAATATCCTGGAGGGACAATGTTAGCTCAAGATAGAAAACTACTGGCATTGATAATACTGCTTTTGGAGAGGACAAATTTTCCCTCAGAGAATGTGAAAAGCACCATCATTTCAGGGAGTAGAGGTGGTCGCAGAGGAGGAACCAATAGTAGGAGGAGAGTGAAAAGAAATAGCCAGAGGGTAGGAGGAGATGCAGAAAAGCCTGGTGTCACGGAAACCAAGTGCAGAGAATTTTAAGAAGAAAGGAGAGGTGAGGAGAGTCAGCACCAAAGAGAGCTCAAGTAGTCAAAGGTCAAGATGTGAAGAAGTAACAGGATTGGCTACAAGAAAGTCTAACGTACTTATCTGAAGGTTTCTACAGATACTTGTTTGGCCTTTAATTTAGTTCAAAGCTGATTTCTTGGTGATCTGTATAATCTTATTTAATCAAGCATTTTACCATTTTTTTCTCAGCTTGTTGGGTCACAGCATCATCCATTTTGAATTTAAACTTAAGAATTTCTAAGTTCAGCACTGACGCTAGACACAGCATTGAAGTACATAAAGTTTGTCTTCACTACCCACTGTTTCCGTTTTTGTTTCTTTTCTCCCCTCATCAGCCTCGCTTACATTCTCTTCCTCCGACTTCAGACTCCTGACATGTTCATGCTTTCTCACCCTCGCCTTTCCTCCATCAGAAATGCTTCTCAGGAAAGAACTTTATAAGCAAATCCATCTTGAAGCCAAATATGGTTTTTCTCCCAGGAGTACAGGGGAGAAAATGTGAAACATCCTTAGTGGATGTTTCAGGGTGGAATGTCAGTAGAGGGGCGAGAGATCTGGGGGCCAGGGAGGTTTTCCGAATGCCCCTTTTAAAGTAACCTCTTACTGCAGGGCATTCCTGCCTGAGATAGAAGGTATGGCTGTGCAAGAATGCCTAATTTTTCCTCCTAGAACCATACTAAACTTTTAGAAGACATAAAGGTCACAAACGTTTATTATATCCATAATGTTCTTTTTGGAAATTATATTTTTGGCTGATAGTATTTCAATGTACTTAGCTGCTAACATAATAGCCAAGGAACACATATCCTTTATCTTGTTTAATGCCAATTACTCTGTCACTGTTTTGCTCAGAGCTATTGGAATACCTTCAAATGTGGTTTGGGACAGACAAGTTCAAATCTACAGAGGCCATATATCCATGTCCACTGAATCAGCTGTTTCCTATTGAATTTTTTTAAAACCATATTAATGACTGACTTCTGTACAGCCGAGCAGCTTGATCATGCTTTTAATTTAATTCAGTTGTCTAGGAAGGGGAAACAATCTCATTAATCATTTTCTAGATTCAGCTTATGCGTGCGGTATAGGTACCATGCTCCCTGAAACAGTCTCTACTGAAGTTCTTTGGGAAAAAAGAGTAGCTCAGTGAGTGAAAATTTTTATTGTTGTGAACTTTGTCTCTAAAAGTAAGGGTGAATAACAGGAGGATTTGCATACTCTGATTTGCAGTGGAAAACTGTGTTAACTTTTTCTGAGTATGTCATTTAAAATGTGTTAGACTTTCGTGGATATGTTTGTATCTCATGTAAATTAGTTATGCTCTTAATCCTCTATTTACATTTAAGCCTCAGGGAACAAGGTTCCTAATAAATGCATTGTGTGTAAAATATTTTACCAAAATTGAGGAGGACGTGGCCAAGCTCAAACATCTCCCCATCAGCAAAGGCCCAGTGCCAGAGCTATGTATGGGTCCTGGCCAGAAAGCTCAGTGACAAGCTCCTGAGGGGCAGGAAGCAGTCCATCAGCAGTGCTTTCCATTTAAGTTCAAGTTGTGTTGTGTAAGAAACACGGAAGGAAAATCTTTAGCACATCCCTTGATGGTCTGACTAGAATAAATTGGGTGAACTGATTATAACTAGAGTACTTAAGGAATAGTACTTTCTAAGCAATAGAGGCATTACTCCAAAGGAATGGTGAGAAATTGATCATCGCAAAAAAAGAGGTAGGCATAGATATGTAGGAGTAGAAATAATCTCCTCAGGACCTGGTGTGATTTTACTTTCTCTGAGGCGCTGTCAAGGACCATTAACTAGAAGAGGCATTTATAGAATCATAAGACTGTTAGAGCGAAAGGGTCATCTCGAGGGCAGTCTCCTAATTTTACAGGTGAGAAAGCCCAGGCACATTTATACAAGGGTAATAATACTCTGTGAATTCTGCCAGAGGACAGGCAATCTGGGAGAAATGGGGACCTATAAGTAGACCTGCAGACTTGGCTGAAGGTGAGGAAGGAAAGAAGGACTGGCTTCCAGAGAGGAAGCCCAATCTCATGGAAAGAGGATGGCATGTGAAGGGTACAGCAACAGAGAGAAGGCTGTATTCTGAAAAAGTAGCCCCAGCTGGAAGGGCAGAGGCAGCAGGAGTGTCTGGAAGTTGGATGGCACATAGCTGGTGCTGGGAGGCCCACAGTTAGGACTGGGAAATCCAAGGAGGTAGTGGCTCCTGTGCAGGTAGCTTGTGCCTTAGTTATTCATCTTCAGAGCAAAGACTGAGGCTTCTCAAAGAAGGGATTCTCTTCAAGACTGCAACATAGAAGCTTTGCCTGAGTTTTCATCCTGCTACACTGTGGGATTTGGACTGCAACATCAACTCTTGCCTGAATTTCCAGCCTGCAGACCCGCTCTACGAGTTTCAAACTAATCAGCCCCCACAATCACCTGAGACACTTCCTTAAAATATCTATCTATCTATCATCTGTCTATCATCTATCTATCATCTGTCTATCGTCTATCTATCCTAGTGGTTCTGTTTCTCTGGAGAACCCTGATTAATACACGTGGACTATTCTCCCACTGAGAATCAATCAAATGCAAAAAATCTTTAGTATCTCAGGTAGCCTGGTCTGATTAGGCCAGTAGCATTTGGATTTTCTTTAAGTGTTATCAAGAAAACAACACATCTCAATACATTGTACTTCAGTTTCCCATCCAAGACTTGACTAGTTTTGTCTAAATTTGAATCACAGTAAGTTTAGCATCTGCTAAATCTCCACCATTTTTCCTTTCAGGAGCTCTTTAAGCAAGGTTTAGTGGGAATGTGTGAAAATATCTGTGAGGCCATGGCAAAAAGAAGAATCTGAGAGTTTAAAGGGTGCTTTAATGAGCAGCCTAGTTCATCATGAATTACCTGTTGCCAAGCATTTATTAACAAATAGTGTCAAGTTAAGCAATTAATTGACTGTCTGTTGTCAATCACAAAACATTTAATTAAACTAGAGATTTAAAAGAATACTTTTCTCCTCACCGTTTTATGATTTCTTAAAAGTTGATGTAACTCCAAAGGATCTCTAATCTAGCGTACTGGTTTTTGTAAATGAGGTACAGAAAAATTAAAAGACTTTGAATAGTGATTTATTTCCACCAGCAGCCAGAGTGAATTTTTAAAAACATGTCAGATCATGTTACAGCTACTCAAAGATGTCCAAGGACTTCTCAGTTCACTCTGAGAAAAAGCCAAAGTCCTTCCATTTTATACAAGCTGCTACTTAACCCGCATCTTCCTTCTATGCCCCTTGGTTACCACTTTGACTTCACCTCCTTCCACTGTCTTCCTGGCTCAGTCTGCCCCAGCCAGCCACACAGACCACCTTCTTGTTCCTTGAACAGACCAATAACTCTCCCACCTCAGGACAGAGATGAATACTGTTAACAAAATGTTCAGAAGAACTCATTTATGCAGAAAAGGGTACATGATTGGTGTACCCTGATGGCAGGCGATTAAGTGGTCGAGGTGGCAGGAGCATGTTCGGCATCAGGGAAGTCTATCAACAGATTTTGAAAACCCCAATTTGTAGGAAAACTGAGTAAGGAATCTCAGTTCCTCCACTATAGGGAAAGTGGGGAACAAAGTCGGACAAGACCATTCACACAGCAAGCATACCCAGCAACTACGATGTGGCCAAAGTTTTAGGCTCTGGGCATAAAACAATAGATAAAGAGGACCGCAATTCTTGTTCTTACGGCATGCAGATTTTAGTGGAAGAGGACACAGGGTTAAATAAATAAGTAAATGTGATATGTGAGAGCATGATAAATGTTATAAAGGATAATAAGTAGCAAAGAAGGGTGGGCTAAAGATTCTCAGAGCTGGGGAACGGTGGGGAGAGGAAGGTTCAATTTTATATCGCAAAAGCCCCCCTGAGAAGGTGACGTTAAAGCCAAACTGAAAAGAGGTGAGAGAGTGAGCCATACAGATATCTGAGGGAAGAGTCAAGAGGGCTGGAGTTAAAGCTTTGTGGGTCATGAGGCTAAATGAAATCACCAAGGAAGTAAAGATACACGAGGAAGAGAAGAGTCCTTGCCCTTAGATCCTTCTCATTTTGGAGAAGAGGAGCAATCAGCAAGAGAAAATTGTGACAACATGGATGGACCTTGAGGGCAGTATGCTAAGTGAAATAAGTCAGACAGAGAAAGCCAAATACTGTATGATTTCACTCATATGTGGAAGACAAAAACAGCAACAACAACAACAACAAACAAACACATAGACACAGAAAATAGATTGGTTCTTACCAGAGGGGACGGGGGTGTGGGGGGGCACATGTGTACAGTGACCAAAGGCAATTAGACTTTGGGTGGTGAACATAATTAGTCTTCACAGAAATTGAAATATAATGATGTAAACCTGAAATTTACATAATGTTATAAACTAAGGTTACCTCAATAAAAAATTAATTAAATAAAAAAAAAGAAAATCAAGAAAGAGCAGCCCATGGAAGAAGACCAGGAGAATGTCCGCATCCTAAAAAGCAAGAGAAGTAACAATTGGAGAGAACAATTAACTGTCATAAAAGCTGCTACTAAGTCAAGTAAAATGAGGACTGGTTATTGACCACTAGATTTACAACATGGTGGTCTTCGGTGTCCTTGGTAAGAATAGATTCAATGGTATAGTAGGGGTGAAAACCAGAAGGCTGTGGATCAGAAAAGAATAGAAGGAAAGGAATTGGAGACAGCAAGTGCACACAACTCTTTTGAGGAACTTTGTTATAAAGGGGAACAGAGCATTGAGATGTTAGCTGAAAGGGGATGTTGAATTAAAGAGTGATTTGAAAACTTATTTTATTTCTTAAGATGGGAGAAATGACAGCATATTTTATGCTGTTGTCATTGAGCCAAAAGGAAGGGAAGAATTTCTGGAGTGGGTAAGAGGAGGTGGGATCAATGGAGCAGTTGATCTCAGAAAGGAGTACACTGGGAGGAAGGCAGAGTACAAGGACCAATAGCAGATAGATGGGTAGGTTGAGGTGGTCAGAGCTTGAGGAAGTTCTCTTCTGGTTGCTTCTATTTCCCAGTGAAATAGGAATCAAGACCATCAGCAGGGGGAGGACGGGGAGGACACATCATAGGGGGAGGACACAATTTTCCGCCCTATTTGAGTTTTTGACTTATCTTGTGGCTGGGGAGTGGGAGAGAGACCTTCTGTTGTGGAAGGAAATGCATTACTGAGATAAATGGAAATAAGGATATAAAATAGTTGGCTTTAAACAAAATTAAATGTGACCTAATCATGTGCCCCAAGCTAGGCATATCAGTCACAGTTCTCCAGAGAAATATATATATCTGAAATTGTACCAATAGGAAGAGAGAAAGATTTTATTTAAGGAATTGGCTCATGTGATTGTGGGGGCTGGCATTCCGGAAGTCTGAGGTCTGCAGGGCAGGTTGGAGACCCAGGGAGAGCTGATATTTCTGCCTGAGTCCAAAGGCAGAGACAGACTTCCCTCTTCCTGGAGAAACCGCAACATTACTCGTAAGGCCTTCAACTGATTAGATAAGGCCCACCCACATTAAGAAAGATAATCTGCTTTACTTAAAAATCTACTAATTTAAGTGTTAATCTCATCTTACAAAACATTCACAGCAACATCCAGACTGGTGTTTGACCAAATATTTGGGTACCATGGCCTAGCCAACTTGACACATCAGAGTGGTATAGTCTGAATTAAGCAAATTAACCATCATTTGTTAACCATATTTACTAAATTAACCCACAGTGATATAGTATGAAGAAATAAGAATCAAAGTTAGGGGGAAATGGAATGGAGAAGAATGGGAAAACAGTGTGGAAGCAGCAATGAGGAGCAAGGAGGACCCTCACCCTACATTCAGTCTGACGATGCTGGGTCAATTAGCCACTTAACTGGAGAGTTTTATTGTCCTGATATATAGGAATGAGATTGGCTCTAAAATCAGGAACCAAGGTAGCAGGTAGGTATAAAATCGGTCTTCAATTGTTGGAGCAAGTTAGGGTACAATAGTTATGGTCATTGGCATTCTAGCCGTATATGTTGAGTATACTTGCCTAATAGTTATCACAATTTTCCTTGTATCTCCTCATACTACAAATAAAACGTTAAATAAGATATATATCTCATGTAATAGAACAAAAGAATCCTCTATGCTTATTTTTATTCGATATATATTTTTGTATTTTCCCTACTTCTTGATTTTAAAATATAAAAATAATTTTAGAAAAATGTCATGTGATAATGAATACTGGGCATTTGATCTTGATAATAGCAACAATGGTAATGATTCTGAGCAGTTTTCCTATGTCAGTGTGAATTCCATCATGGACTCTAAAATGAGATCCTACTTCTACTAATTTTACTATAGCAAGTGGGACTGGCTATCTCACTATGTAATCTCCATCCTAACCTAGCATGTCACACCAGGCCAACAAGAAGTTATCCTGACTTTTCGGAATTATCTTATGCTACATATAGATTTCTCATTTTAGCTCTGGATAGTGAAGATGTTTGTTAGAATTGTGGTGAGGGCCACCCATTGACTAAGTCTGATTTCCTTAGAAAGAAATATATGTATAACCTACCAGTTGCTGTTTGGCAAACCTACCAGGCAGAAGATTGTAGCTGTGAGTCCACAGACCTTTCTCTTCATTTTATGAATTTTGCTGATATATTCATTACTTTGTTATAGACATAGATTTGTTCCATTTCACTGTTGTTGTTTTTCTTGTTTCTTTAGAATATGCTTTCTTTTTACTTTTCCTGGTAAGGCTTGAGATAGGGACTTCACATATATCTGAATACTACTCTCTTAAGTACTATTTGAGTAACGATGTTTTTGGCAAGTAACTTTTGTGTAGTACTCATAATAACCACCATTATGTGAGTACTCACTGTACTCTTTATGTCTGCTATTGTTAATATTCATAATTTTGAATTTTGCAGTTGAGGTAACTAAGGCTCAGAGAGGTAGAGTAACATGTAAGATGTCACAGCCAATAAATGGCAGAGCATAATTTGAACCCAAGTCTGTTGAACTCTGAAGCCCTTCCTCTTTCCACTATGTCATGCTGCATGTACTAGTTCATTTTGTCTCCTCAGCAATAACAAGATCCGACATTTTTTGAGCAATTACCATGTACTTGTTTTATACATTTGGTGTGTATTGTCTCATTTCGTCCTTAAACAGCCTTACGACATGGGTAGTATGCCTACGCTTATTTTGTAAAAGAGGAAATGGAGGCACAGAGAGGTTAAACAATGTGCCCAAATCAAACAACTAGTTACTGGTGGAGGTTGGATAAGTAAAAGAGATGTCATTATGATTCCCATTTTTACTGGTGAAGAAACTAAGATTCAGAGAGATCAATGATTTGCTCATGTTTATAAAGCTGGTAAGTGGCAAAATTGGGTCTTGTAAGTCCAAATTTCATGGCTTTAACAAGAAAAGTATAAACATTATTTTCAAAAAAGTAGAGTTCTTAATGGCTCTTGAAAGATATAAGAGCTGTGTAATGAGAGCTGTAAGCATTTACTGCATATGAAGCTTAAATGAAGTGAGTGCAAGTGAGGGATGAAGAGGAAACGCATTAAGAACACTGAGGAACATTTCCCACCATGAAGGATGACTGTGGAGCGTTGAGAAACAGTAATAAAAGACAGTCCAGTGGAGCGTGCAGAAATCAGAAATTGGATTGCTCGTTGGAAACAAATGTCACCAGCAATTGCAAAGAAACTTTTTAATCTATGAAGTAAGTATAACCTTTTAAGTCTACATCTTTCTTGTTCTCTCTTCTCCATGTTTAAGAGCTGAATCACTTTGGGCAGTTTTTGCAACATTTGAAATGCAAGCAATTATGACTTCATCAGTATGATGGTATGAAGTTTGTAACCCCAAATTTAAGAAGCTAAAAGAGTCCATTTCTGAACTCCAAATTCTTCCTAGCTCTTTTCTTTTTAGGAGTGAGCATAACTATTTACTACCAACAGTAAATTTTAGCAATAAAAGAATTATTGTTTAGGCAGCACTTGATCTCAGCACTTGATCTGGGTAACGTGCTACTATTTCCAGGAGCTGCGGTCCAGGCTAGCAGAAACTCTGCAGTCATTCATGCACATGTCATATGGAACAATAACAACAAAATTTGAGACACACAAAGGAAAAATAGCAGAGGAATGTATACTCTTATGGGAGTTCAGATTTCTGTTTTAAAACTCTCCAAATATTATAAACCATGTTTAAAAAGGGAATATCAGTATGGTGAAATATTAATGCTGTTACTCATCTGGAGGATTCAGTGTTGCTAAATTTATGTTGAATATTATCGAGTGACAATATATATGACATGGAGTATATTTTAAAATTGCTTATCCTTCAGTTTCTATGTGGAATCAATTATTTGAAAGTCGAAATGCAGACATGACAAAAATGAACAAAGTTCCTCTTGTTGATCTCTTCTAAGCTTCTTGAAATGTACACATGTGTCTCTTGTGTAAGGTTGACAAAATTTTAAAGACTGTTTTGTTTCCTTATTTGGTTCTTATGATAGGAGATTTACTTTTGTAAGATTATTCATCCTGTAAATATATTTCTTTGTTTTATCGAATACACTAACAAAATATATTTTATATATAATTTTTGGTGTACATTTATAGGAAACAAAGCATAGCTACTACTCCATCAGGGTGTTAGTAGGAAAAGTGTTGGAATTGGTCCATTCTGGATATTTAGCAATTTAAGAAATAATATTTAAGAACTTCATTCAGCCTGTGACCAGATATCATATCCCAGCTCTTCAGGGTGTAAGGAGGATCGGTGTTGGAATTCCAAGACTTTAAGCTTGAGTGGAGGAAGAGAGGCCTTTGAAGATGCTGAGAAGGTGTATCCAGAGAGAGTGCAGAAGTTTATCATCAAAACAAATGAATAAAAAAACAGAATCACCGTAGAATGAGAACCATATTTTAAAATCACAGTGGTATTATTTAAATCTACTGGAGACAGGATGAGTGTACCAGAAAATTCTCTGCACAGAGAATGTTTCACAGTGGAATTCCCTAGGAAAAAATCCATCAAACTCTTGAAAAAATTCATAAGGAAGGTGAGCATGACGAAATTGCGGGGTTGAAGAGTTCACAAAGCTTCTTCAGATAGTGAACTGTTGAACCAATTAAGATAAATCTGAGAGGAAAAAAGTGGCTGATGACCTTGTGGATTCAAGTGTGAGATAATATTAGTAGTATGAACAGTAGCCACATCCTACATGTCAGGTACTGAGGAAGGGGTTTTATGTACCTTAGCTTTGATTTTCACCAACACCCTTGACAGTTCAGGGTGGTCGCTCAATAAGCACAAGCTTGGGGGTCCGACAGTGGGATTCCTGCTGTGACTCCACCCCCCGCCTGTTTTGGCGGCTTAGGCCAGTTCCCGAAATGCCCTGCCTCTGATTCTGACAGGTCTACTCTCCCTATCCCTACTTCTGAAGCTCTATCCAGCAAATTCCCCTTGGATCAGGTAATCTTTGATTTCAAGGAACCAGGCCTGAGACTGGACTGCATCTGTAAGTAGCTCCTTGTAAATCTCTGACCTTTGCCACTGAGGACCCCATTTCTGGCTCTGTTCTTTTTATTCCTGCCAAATTTTGGTGAATTCCCCCTTACTTAGCTGCTGTCTCCCTTTGCTTTGTAGGATGCGGTGAACGTCCTCCTGGAATTAACTCTGAGAAAGAACTAAAGGTCAGAGCAAGAAATAGATCAGATTTGGGTTGGTCAAACTAGATTCAGGAAGGAAGAGAAAGTTAAGCAAGGCAAGGTCATGAGTGCTGGATAACGTCTTCAGTAGAACCCTAGTGTGAGCTTGGCCCCAGAGCAAGTCAGCCTTCAAAAGCACAGAGTGTCGGTGTAAACTAACACTGCTTCTGCTCTTTGCTCTCCGCGCTCTTATGCACCAGCAGCACAAACATGGCTCAGGGCCCACAGGTGTGTAACTGTAGCCTGAGGGGACTCTCAAGGGTCAGCAGGGGCACACTGTTTCTACATGGGGCAGGGGCAGAGGGGCTGTAGTTAGTGGAAGAGTCTTACTACATTGGATAGCAAATCTCCACGCAATTATGAAAACCTACACTTTCTATTTGCCCTGGAAAATATTATTCAATGAGTATTTCATATTTCATTATTATTATAGTTAGAATTGTATTTTAAAGGCAGAACCAAATTTTGAGGCTGAGTTGTGTTGCTGTAGTGAAATTTTAATGTGCTATATTATTACCATTTTTAGACAAAAGGAAGTATCTTTTGTGATAGTGGTTTTATTCTTCTGACACTGTAAGGGCTATTTACTCATCTAGCCAGCTAATGTTGTTGTCAACTATATGTTGCACAGTATGTTTGCGCCAGGAGTAGGAAGATGAATAAGTTCCAGTTCTGACATCGAGGAACCTAAAATAGAGTTAGGGGAACTTAGAATATAGTAGAATTATTTTTAGGTGCAATGAAGTGTTTGGGGTGCATGACAGATGCCAAAGAATGCAATGGGACTGCAAGAATGAGTCATCAATTTTATGGGATTGGGAGGGTTAAGAAGTCTCCATGGAGAAGGTTATCCTTGAAATGTGCCTAAAAAGTGAGTAAATGCTCTGAATAAACAAGGACTAAGTCACTCTAGGCCAAGGAATGTGAGTGAGCAGACACAAAAGTATAAAGAATTGGGATACAGGGAAGGAACTGCAGTTTGAGAAAAAAATTCTGACCATAACATGGTGGATGGATAAAATGGATGTTAGGTGGAGATAGAGAGAACCTTAGAATACTATTTCTTTGGGATTGAACAAAGCAGTAGCCACAAGGATGGAAAGAAGGAGACATACTGGGGAAATGATACTGGGAATCAGCAGGACTTGGTTGTGGACTGGGATGAAGAAGAGAGAGAAGTATAAGATGATCCCCAGATTCCTGTCTGGGATGATCAGGTGGGTGGTCAGCCGTTTACTAAGATGAGGAAAGTTCAGCAGAGAAGCAAATACAGAGTATAGATTGGAGATGATTTTGAGACGTCTGCAAGCAATTCAGGCAGTAAAATAGGTGCTTCTGGACCACAGGAGAGAGGTCTGATATAGAGGCATGGATTTGGGTGTTACTGGCATATAGATGTCAAGCTTGAAGATAAAGGAATTGCTAAGATAACATTGCAGAATGTTAATATAGGAAAGCAACAGAGAAGTCATCCCTGGCAATTACCAACATTAGAGGACTGGGGAGGAAGGGGATCTGGCAAATAAACCAAGAAAGAGTGGCAAAATTAGGCACATCGGTCTCAAGAGAGCTATTTTCTATTGACCATAGGAAGAGTTGTTCCAAGCAGGGAGATATCAATATAATCAGGTGATTCGGAGAGGTCAAGATTTCAAATAAAAAGAGACCAGTGGGTTAGGATGTCAAAGATGACCTTTGCCAGAGCAGTGTGTCAGGGGAGTAGTAAGAGCAGAATCTTGACTACAGTTCACTGAAGAGTCACTAAGGGAAGCAAGACTGTTGTTTGGAGCAACTTGCTGAGAAGGGACAGGGATTGCTCGTGGGAAATTAAAAGCCAAAGTGTATGTTTCCAAACAGAGGAACTTAAGCTTGATTAGGCTTCTGAAAGCAGCCTGTGGAGAGAACAAGATGTTGAAATACAGGAGAAGGGGGAAATAACCTTTGCGTCATGTTACCAGAGGAGATGGGAAGAAATGGATTCAGGAACCCAGGTAGAGAGGTTAGCCCAGAACAAAAAGGACACTTCTTCCCTTGAGACTTCAGGGAAGGAGGTGAGATTTGGCATGACCACAGTTCTTCTGCACATCTCCTCAGCTATCCTGCGAAGCACTCTAGTCCACATTTTCCTGACAGTTGTTAGGATATACTGAATCATGGAAATGTTTTCTTCAGGTTTCCATTCTTCCTTTGATATTTAATCAAACACTGGTGCTTGTTTATTAGTTATGCTTCCGTGTTTTTGATTTTTTTGAGGATGCAGTCTTTCTGGCACAAGCGTTTGTAAATTAAGGGTTATTAAATCCACAAGAGCTGAAAAACCCTGATTGCCAGCCTTAATTACCAGCTTTAATTCTCTCAGTTGTTTGAGTGTTGGTGTCATAAGGCAAATGCCAAATGTCTGCTTACAGAAGTTCTTCTGTTCTAGTCTTTAAGAAGTACAAAATGGAAGCTACTCTCCTTATATAATTTGCTCTGAACTGTTCCTGAAAATCAAACCCTTAACTTTTGGTTGCCTATAATCTGTCTCTCCTTTCTTTCCTCCTCACTCCCTTTTCCTCTCTCTCACCTCCTTCTCACTTGCCTGCCTTCCTTCCTTTCTTTCCAAATCACAGATTTCTCTCCTTTCTATGTTGTAAACAATTCTATAATCGGTATACCATTGCCAATTCCTTCTTTCAGACCTTCAGCATTTCTTGCTTTAATTGTGGCAACAATGTCCCAACTGGAAGTGCAGCCACAGTCTTGATCCTCTCCAGTCGACCTTCCATATGTCCACCAGCATTATTACCCATTTTTAATGCTTTTAAATACACTGATCTGCAACATGGAGACTGTTTGTGGCCTTGACAATAATATTTTTAGTGGAACAGTGGCAGTGAAAGCTGGAAAGGACCAGGTTAATGAATTATCTTATTGTCTAAGATCCCAATCTGACTGTCATTGACAACAGTATAGAGGTCAAATGCATTTAAGGACTTTTAATCCACCTCCAACTTATTTTTCAAGGCTTGGCTCCCTATGCTGTGTCTCATCTTGTCCACATGTGTGTGTAACTGAAATTCCACACTTTTGCTGCACTGGAGTAGTTTCTTTTCCCAGAACATTCCATGTTCTCCCACATCCTCATGTTTCATTTTCCTGAAATGCCTCCCATATTTTTTCCATGTTAAAAAAACTCCTGCTTATTCTTTAGGGACCAGTTTAAATGTCATCTTCCCTGTGCTCATAGTCTTTTGTTGTAATTTTCATCCTATTGCGTTGTCATTATAGGAGGTGCCAGTTGTTTTGTCAAAGAAAAAGAGTTAGGAGTTAGGAGGAAGTTGGGGTTAGGAGGAAGGATTCTTGTGGCTTCTACCCTGCCTTCTCCTCAAGATAAAAACTTTTACTGACTCTATTTGAAGGAAGTGAGCGTTATCTCAGAGTCCCATTGTGGTTATTGACTTGTCTACTTCTCTTGCTGTGTCTGAGCTTCTTAATGGCAGGTCAATGTCTTATTAATTTTTGTATTCCCAGTGCTTGGCTCATAGAAAACATGAACAGATGTAGGATAAATAATATTTAACTGCAAAAATAGGTGATCCCTAAGGCTTAGCTTTGTTTATCTACGGCAAGAGATAAAAAAGGAGGAGCCAAGTAGTTGAGCTAACTAATAAGCAATGCTGTCTAGTTACATTTTGAAAGTTATAGCAGATGTTTAGTAATATGTAGAAGTGAATGGTTTCTCAAATTAGTCAAAGTTCACCATTGACCTAATTTTTATTGAAATGTACTGTGGTTTCAGGGCTCACAAGTCAAGTACAGCTCAGCAGTTTTGGAAACTTGAAGAAGAGTCCTGTAAAAGACTGGGTCTGTTCAGCTCACTAAGAGAAGAACTATTCTCTTAAGAACTAAGAACTATTCTCTCTTTAAAGTCTTTTAAAATGGATACCATTTAGCATGTGTGTGTGTGTGTGTGTGTGTGTATGGGGGATGCTAGCAATAATTTTATTCATTAAAAGAAGATTGGCTCCAATTCTTGGACTAGGTTGTTTTTTAACTGGCAAAATGAAAAGCTGCTCTACATAGCACAGAAACCAAATAGACAAAAAGTGGTTTTTATTTTTAGTTATTCTTTAGCAACATTAATAATAGCTACTATTTAGAAACACTTATCATGGATCTGTGACTATACCTTATGTTGTGGAGAAAACTATAGAGTAAATCTGTTTTAAAAGAATATAAACTTATTTTGAAAAGTTACTGAAAGATTAAAAGTGCAAAGACACTTCAAAAAAAAAAAAAGAAGTAATATGCATAGGGATGAGACCTACCATGTTTGAAAACAAATTTCAAAATGCAGTATTTAAAACTGTATGATATTGGTACAATAATACTCAGATCAGAGAAACACAACATGTAGACCAGAAACAGGTACCACTATATATGAGAATTTAATACATAACAAAAGAGGCATTACAAAGCAGTGGAGAACAAACCGGTTGTTCAATAAATGGTGCAACAACTGGCATTGTTGCATTGTGAAAACAATCAGTTTAGTTATTCATTCTGCACCATACACAAAAGTAAGTTTCAGGCAGATAGATGGGTTAAATATAAAGCCAATCTATAGATAATATAAAAGAAAATGGAATTTACTTCTTATCAGGCTTCTAGAAGGGGGAAGATTTTCTAGGTTTAGAAGCAAAAGAAGAAAGCACTAAGGAAAAAATCAACAGCTTTGTCTTATTCATGTAGATAAAAGTTTTGCACAGCCCCTTTAAAAAAACAAAAACCTAAATTCAACCTACATAAACTGGCAAATGATAGAGTAAGATAAAGTATTTTTAGCAAACTTAAGAAACAAACGTTTAACATATTTACTATAGGAAGAATATATACAAATCTCTCAAAAAATTAACTTCACACACATACAAAAGAAATAAAACTGATAAACAAATATGGCAAACTATTTGTCTTCGTTAGCAACCAAAGAAACGTAAATTAAAACAAGACTGAGATACTATTTTTGCATACCAAAATAGCATACATTAGAATTAATGAAACTATTTAGTGATAGAGAGGGTGTGGTGAATAGACATTATTGGTGTTTTTATAAATTGTTTTTAAAAATCATTTTAGTAATCTTCATTGAGCCTAAAAAATGGTCATATATTTTGACCCACAATTGCACTTCCGGGAATCTATCCAAAGGAATTAATTGCTAAAATCAAAACCAACACAATCCTTAAGGTAAAAGGTGTGTATCCATGTTTGTATTAGTGTATGTGGCTGCTGCAGCAAATTACCACAAACTTGGTAGCTTAAAACAACAGAAGTTTATTCTCTCACAGTTTTGGAGGCTGGAAGTTCAAAGTCATTGTTACTGGGCTGAAATCAAGGGATCAGCAGGGCTGTGCTCCTTCCAAAGTCTGCAGGGGAAAATCCATCCCTTGCCTCTTCCAGCTTCTGGTGGCTGCTCGTATTCCTTGTTTGGTGGCTGCCTCATTCCAATTTCTACCTCTGTGGTCACATGGCTTTCTTCTCTTCTGTCCATAGTCAAATCTCCCTCTACATCTCTCTCATAAGGACACTTGTGATTGCATTTAGGGCTCATCTAGAAAATCCAGAATAATCTCCCCCACTAAGGTCCTTAACTGATTCACATCTGAGGAGACTCTGTTCCCCGTAAGGTAACAATTACAGTTCCGGGGTTTAGGACTTGGATATCTTTGGGGGCATTTTTTAGTCTACCACAAGGTACGTGCATTACCCCCCACAAATATCTGTGCAAGATGCTATATGACGTATGGGAGACGCAACAGTGAGCCAGGACATTGTACCTGCCCTCAAGGAGCTTACAGTTTGGTAGGAAAGCCAGATAATGAATCAACAATTGCAGTCTACAATGAAGTGAAGACCATAGCACTAAGGGGACCTGGTTTGGAGAGTGTCAGGGAAGGGGGGCAATAACATGTTATTTGGAACCGAAAGATAAGTGGGAGTTGGCTAAGGGGTGGCATAGGAAGGAAGGAAGCCAACCATACTTCCATGCTTCATATGTACTTTAAAACATAACGCATTTTAGTTTCCCTTGTGCATACGGCACTCTCTTATTTTTGGATCTTTGTTCATCTTTGGACCTTTACACTTGCTGTTACCTCTTTGTGGAACACTTGCTCCTTCTCAATCTCCAAGTTCTAGCCTACAGAGATGTTTCTCTGTGCAGTAAAGTTTATCCCAAGTTCTTTGTGTTTCCATAGTCCTCTCTACTTCCCCTGCCACACGTCGAAACCTGATTCTAACTGCTTGTTTCCTTGTACACATCCTCCACTAATTTGTTATTTCTGAGAGATTCTGATTTATGTCTGTCTTGGTGACTATTGCAGTCCTAGCTTCCTATCTCCTAGTAGAGTACCTGGCACATAGCTGATGGCACTATGTCTTGAGTGAGTAAGTGAGTGAGTCAATGAGTGAATGAATGAACGAACACAACTGATGGGGGACTTCCAGTGGGGTAGCATTCACTTACCAATCTCCTTTTTGCATTGAACTTCTATTAAATATGCAACTCATCAAGGTAGGCTAAGCACCAGAGTTGACATAGGGCAGACAGCTGTAGGTTCAAGATTTGTTTTTCCACTCTTAATTGTGTGGCTCTGTGTCATGTAACATCCCTTGTCTCATTTCAGCTTGTGGTTTTTAGTCTATAAAATTCAGAGCTCGGATTAGAGTACCTCTAAGGTCTCTTTCTGTCCTGCAGTTCTATGATTCTTGCCATTTCCCAATCAAACCACTGCTTTGTTCATGCATCTCTCTGTTTGGAATGCTTTTCCTCCTCTTGTCTCCCTTGGAAAACTCCCAATAACCTGTTACAGTACAGCTCAAATATCTACTCTTCCCACTTCTCCCCAAAGCTGGCAGGGCTCCTCGCTTTTTTCCCAGAACACTTTGCAAACATCATTATTATAGTATGTATTACATTTTATGTGTTTTCTATCCCACTTCCCTTTCCACCCCTTCACCCACAACTAGAATGGCAGGTCTATGAAGCAAGAATGATGTTTTTATGTTTTAAAACTCTTTGTATCCCTACTCCTGAGCACACTTCCAGCATCGATTAACAGTGAATGCAGTTGATTTAATTATTTTTCCCTTTCTCCCGTGTTACATATGAGTATTTTAGAATATGGGGTAAGAAGAAGAGAAGAGTGATGTTAATATCATGGCATCCACTAGCAACTGGGTACCAACAGTGTACTGCAATCCTGCAGTTTACAGGACTGCCTTGTTCAGCTATGTAAGTTAGCTCTGTGTAAATATAATTCTCAATATCTTATAAGCAGTAGATGGACTTGACTGGGGTTGCTCAGAGCAGGGAAAAGAGGAATAGCTTACCTCTTAGGAGGAAGTAACAGGTATTAAGCTTTTTGAGCTACCTGGATCCATTTAGTAATTTACTTTTAGTAAATTGCTCAAATAGAACCTTAGTGGCCTAGAAAGTTAACATATCTGCCTAAAAGTAAGCAATTTACTCTTCTCTCAGTTGTAGGATTAGTCCTTAATGTTCTCTTTAAATCTTAATGACTTCCTCGGAGTGTGGAATGGCATAGTCTTTTATGATATTCTAAGTTAAGCATTTCAAGTCAAATCACACATAATATTTATTGAGCTCTGTGCAAAGCGTGGTGCTCAGCTAGAGGGCGTACAGAGATGAATGAGGCATAGCTGCTGTCATCCAGGAGGATATTGTCTTATTGGACACACAAGACAAAAGTGTGATAAATTAAGTAACAATACATGATTTAAATAGCGATTTGAGAGACTCGTTGAAAAGATTTCATGAGGCAGTTAGTGATTACTTGGCAGATTAGTTATTCAGGCTACATATACTAGGCATTCCAGAGAGAGGGGAGAACCCTCTAGTTTGTATAAGGCTTTATGAAGAAGGAAATATTTGAGTTAGGCCTTCAAGATTGTCTGGGAAGGGAAAAGAAATTTTTATTGTCTAGGGACATAAGTATGAATGTCTTGTTGCCTAGTTGGACAGGTAACACTATCAGGAAGTAATAAGTAGTGAGTTGTCTTAGTTCATTTGAGCTGCTAGAACAAAATGCCACAGAGAAGGTAGCTTGTAAACAACAGAAATTTATTTCTCAGAGTTCTGGATACTGAAAGTCTGAGATCAGGACACCAGCATCGTTGGGTGAGGGCTGTCTTCTGGCTCGCAGACTTCTCATTATATCCTCACACGGTGGAAGGAGCGAGGGGGCTCTCTCAGGTCTCTGTTATAAGGACATTAATCTCATTCGTGAGGGCTCCATCCTCAGAACCTAATCACTTCCCAAAGGCCCCGCCTCCTAATACCATCACACTGGGCATTAGGATTTTCACATATGAATTTTGAGGGGACACAAACAAACATTCAGACCATGGTATGGCTCCAGCACCAGGATCAGACAGGGAAATTGCTGAGAGGGAGTTCAGTCTGTAATATGGCATCTAGAGAGAAACTAACAGCCAACAACATGTGACATGGTCTAGGCAAGATGTCAGAATCAAGAGCTCCAGCATAAAGGAGAAAGATGTGAAGATAATTGATTGTTCATGGATAATAGTTAATTATAGCAATAAAGATAAACAACAATAATGGTGGTAGCAGTAATTAACAATTTTCAGGTGCTTGCTACATGCCAGGCATGTATATATTATCTCATGTCATGTATTAATTCTTCTAATCCTCACTGATTTATAGATTAGGTACTCTTATAATTCCCGTTTTACAGATGGGGATATTGAGACATCATTCGATACGTAGATGATGTTTACCAGTCAAATGTCATAAGGAAGTTCTGTCCACAAATAGTACCAGTGTCTGGGCAAAGGCTGTTTTGTAACATCCAGCCCCATAAGGATCTGAGAATTAGGCAGGTTGATAGGAGAAGGGTTAATACTCAAGGTTTGTAAGCTGCCTGAATCACCCATTCATCAGGTACCCACTAGCCCATGAATATAAGCTGCAACCACTCTGTGACATTTGTGGCATTTGGCCTGCAATTGCCCAGAACTTTCTTACTCAGATGTCTATTTCTTCCTTTTCTATCCTTCTAGCTCTGAGACCTCTGCCCTGATTCCTGCCTCCAGCTTCTATGGTGTTCTTTGGACTTGCTCTCTCCAGTCTTAAAACTTGGTATTCATCAGTGGATTTTGACTTGACTATTGTCTTAATTCTTGGCCTGTTGGACTGTCTCTAGCAGGAAGTTCTAGTTTCCATTCCAAACCACAAACTCAGTCTTGTGGACCCAAGACTATTCTCACCCAGTATTCCACATAGGCCAACCCTAGGGCTCCTTCTTCACTATTCCCCTAAGTGGGGATAGTGTGGCTGAGGATATGGATGGATTCAGACAGGAAAAAATTAGATCCTTGTTTGGGAATCAATGAGTTTGGCTGGAGCAGAGTTCTTTGAGGGAACAGAGAAAGACAAGCCTGGTAGAGTCAACATGGAGAGGTCAACATGGAGAGGGCCTTATATCTTGGAATACTTGAGATGCAGCATTTCTAGAAATGAAATTTAATATGAAAATAATTATAAAAGAAATATAGCAATGTGTTTTAGATGCTCCTACTCTGGGCCATGTTTGCAAAATTAAAGTTACACATAGGAGATCTATGTTAGGTAGATTTTACTTTCCAGTTTCAAGGAATATACACAACTTCAGGATACCTTAGATTACTGTTTCTTAATATTCATTGGAATATCGGGCTCACACATATAAAATGAAGATTTCTAGGCCATGCCCCCAATCTACTAGATCAGAAATTCTTTGAAGTTGGAGGTAATGGATTTTTAGTTCACATCTCAGATAGTTGCGCACACCAAATTTTTAATGAAAGGAAGACCAGTAAGCACTATAACTGTTGTTAGTTTACAGAAAACTGTGAGAGCTTTTGAAAATCAGTGTGACTCTAGTGATAGTTTTTGTCTCTTTAGCAGTATTGTTACTTATCTTGGTATCTCCCCATTATGACTCAGCTTTTTTATTCTCAGTCACGACCTCTTTAGTTCTCACAACTAGCATTCTCTACTCTCCTGCTTGCTCCTTCCTGGTTTTCGCTTACTGATGGTTTCTACTACCTTACAGCTTCTACTGCCTCGTGGCTTCTGCTTCCTGCCTGTTCTCTGGATTTCTGCCTGCTCTGCCTTTCCTCTCAACTGCTGATTTTGTCATTGTCCAGGCAAAAGATGGTGCACACAGTCTTAAATCAGAGATTAGTAGATCTCTGTACCAGATAACACTCATAGTTTTTATTTGTTTTTGTTTTCTATCCTCATGAATAATTTTAATATTTTCAGGATTATAGAAGAAATAAAACCATGGTTTATATTCCCAAGTTATGTAATTAAAATCACGTATTCTATCGTGTTTCCCTCATCTTTCTTTACCGCTACACGTGCCCTGCATTTAAACTCTCCAAGAGAGGTAATCTGATTTATTTAGTTGGTCACTTTCCCAAGAAAAGTAGCTCTGCTGGCAGAGGTCTCATGCCATTTCACATGCCCCTGGCCACCCTTGAGTCAGGCACCCATCCTTGTTCCAATTAACTGTGGCCAGAGTAGTAGGGTCACGTGGTCAGCTCTCCTTAAAAACAAACTATGGACCAGTCAAGAACTTGGAAGATAAATATACCTCTCTAATATGTGGTCACATTAGTATTTAATGATTTGGGGCTTTTGAGATAGCCTATTGAGTTGTTTTTTTTTTTCCTTTAGCCTATTGTGGAAATATAGTCTAATACATCATTGCCTGCTTCAAGTATTTGGATTCACTTGGGGATGGCTCTGGACTCAAAAGGAGCTCACAGTTGGCTACCTCACTGGATATGTGTCACCGTGGCCTTACAGTAGAAATGCAAAGATAGGGCTGAGCATATTCCAAGAGTCACACACGACTACTTCTCTATTCCAGTGAGGCTGGATGCACAATAAAGATTCATGAACCTTTATTTCAAGTGCTAGCTGAAAACAAGACAATAAAGTTGGTTGAAGGATTGCACAGATATCAAAAAATCATAGGCCTATAGCTTCTTCAGACTAAAGAATCAATTACATGCTAGGTTCCTTGAGAAACCATGCATTATTATTTATGGCAAGCGTGCCGATTGATTATTATGGTTTGTATTTAAAAAAATAAGAAGCCTTGGTTTATAGGCACCTGTTTTCTCACAGTGGATATGAAATGCTGGTGCCCACTGTGTTCATGAGGCAGGAAAAATTATTCGACATGTATCATGATGGCCATATTACAGGAAAATCTAAAGGGATAATTATTTTCCTGAATACCAGCAGTTAAAAATATTACATGGAGCATGAAACTCCTATTTAAAAAGTATTGCTCCTTGCAAAGAGGTGATTCAAAGTTTATATTCTGTAAAGTCTTTTCTACTGGCATTATTGTGAATATTTACTATATATAGGAGGTCCCCAACTGTTCACTCAACAAATATTTATCGAGATTCTATTATGTTCCAGACGTTATGTACCAGTCATGGGCAAGATAAAGTCCCTCTCTCATGGCGCTTACTTCTCAGTTCAGACAGGGGGAAGTGCCTCAAAGAAAATAAATTCGAGTAATGGACTAAAGAGTAAGGGGACAGATGAGGGGGAACTTTAACTAGGACAGCTGCTTTCACTAGAATGGTCAGGAAAGGATGCTCAAAGGAGATAAACTTTGAGCTGAGGCCTGGATGGAGAGCAGGAGGAGCACTTATTTAGTGCTGGTGTAAGTGTGTGTTAATACAACACTTTGGTATAATCCATGAAAAACTGAAGAGACATATGCCCTAGGACTCAGAAATTCCTCGTCCGGGTATATACTCAACAGAACAGCCAGCATGTTCAGACCAAGACCTATGTGGAAGGATTACTTGTCTACTTACATATTCAGTAATGATGCTCAGATTTGTGCCAGCATCACAGTGCTCAATACTGAGGGAGTGGAATTGGGATGTGTTGTACGACATTTCTGACTGCTATTGATTTACTAAAAAATTTATTGCTCCAAACATCTACAGTGTTTCACAATTTCATAGTCTCAAACTAAGAACAACTCAAATGTCCACCCACAATAGAATGCATTAAAAAAATTGCTAGTTCTTACAATGGAATAGTTTTCAGCAATGAAAATGAATGAATTACATCTCTGCAGTCATCATGGATGGCACTCACAAACACAATGTTAAGCGAAAGAGGCAAGACACAAAAGAACACATGGTGTGTAATTCCATTTATATAAAATTCACAAAGGAAGCAAAGCTAAATTCTAGAGGTTAGGGGATGAAAGCCCAGGTGGTACATCTAAAAACAGGCTGGGAGGTGATTCCTATATAGGTCACGATAGTAGTTATCTCTGCAGGGGAGGGAGTTTAGTGCTTGGAAGTGGATAGGTAGGAGCCTTTTGGGGTGCCGACAGTGCCTATTGACTTGCAGAATAATCCCCGTATCCTGAGGGTCCCCATTGACCTGGGTTATAGGCAGATAGTACTTCCCTTTGCAATACTTCATTGAACTCTACATTGTTATCTTGTGCATATAACTATTTGCTATATTTCACAGAAGAAAAAAATTCATGAAAGCGCAACCCATGCATAATTTGAGTACTACTTGTACAATAGAATGAAAACAAAATCAAAGCTTCCTATTCAAAAAGTAAAAAATGAAGAAAAACATATGAAGATGAAATTTAAAAAATTATTAATGAGACGTTGCATTTATAATGCTTAAATTATTAAATACAAACGTGTTTATCTGCAAGAGAAAAGTCTTATATTTATTAAATTTTTTTTTTTTTGAGGAAGATTAGCCCTGAGCTAACATCTGCCGCCAATCCTCCTCTCTTTGCTGAGGAAGACTGGCCCTGAGCAAACATCCCTGCCCACCTTTCTCTATTTTACATGTGGGACTCCTGCCACAGCAGGGTTTGACAAGCAGTGTGTAGGTACATGCCTGAGATCCAAACTGGTGAACCCTGGGCTGCCGAAGCAGAGTGTGCGAACTTAACTGCCACACCACCGGGCTGGCCCCTTATTAATTTTTTATTTGCTACTTCATTGCTGTTTGCCTATGAAAGGTGCTGATGAGTGATTTATTTTTACCTTAAACCGTATAGAAGCTGTTCTAGCTATTACACCAGCAACAGAAATGGAAAATAATATTTTATGTGATACTCTTTATGCTGAGAATGCCTTAAGGCACTTTACAGAGTAAACATTGGTAGTGAATAACCTTGAGCAAATTTTGTCATTGTTATGCATTTAAAACTCTATACATATCAAACAAGAAAATGTTAGCCAGAATGCAAGGCTTTTGTTATTATTAACATTTATTTCCATCCTACTAAGGGTGCATATATAATAAAACACCATACTGAAATAATAAAGGTCAACAATCTTAGAAAAGATTTACCTGTCTTCTTACCTACTTGGTAATGATGCTCACATTTGTGCTAACATCATGATGCTTACTGCTAAGCATCAGGATTTGGGATGTGTTATGCCATGTCACCGACGACTATTGATTCCTGAATAACTTAATGCTCAAGCCACCATTCTGCAGGGAACTGCCAGGATATACAGCAATCTCATTACAATGGAAAACCTTGTATGTTTTTTCTTTGTTCTGTTATAAAATCTGTAATTTCTTTTTTCCCATGTGTACACATTCACATCCTCACTAAAAATGTACTGTATGTACTAATTAGAGTTTATCACCCAAAGTGATAAAATCTATTAACATTCCATGGTAACACTTGGCCTCTTTCCAGCACCTCACATCCGGAATGTCTTAGCTTGATGATTGCTAAGACAAGGGTGAACTAAATTGCTTTAGGAACCCAGGACCCTCCAGGACAGAGAGATTGAGATATCACAAAAGTCAATGTTATAAAAATGTATTGAGGCAGCATTGTTGGTCCGAGTAAGGTCCAGTGGCAGAGCAGGCATAAAAACTTCAATGACAGGGGCCAGCCTCATGGCACGGTGGTTAAGTTCAGCGTGCTCTGCTTCGGCAGTCCAGGGTTTGCAGGTTTGGCTCCTGGGCACAGACCTACACCACTTGTCAAGCCATGTTGTGGTGGTGACCCACATACAAAATAGAGGAAGATTGGCACTGATGTTAGCTCAGAGCAAATCTTCCTCACACATACACACACACAAATACTTCAATGATAAAATTTTGAGAGAAAATTACTAAAGAAGGGTTGTTGTTAGTGCCATGAAGCTGATTCCAACTCCTTGCCACCCTGTGTCCAGCAGAACAGAATCCTGCCTGGTCTTTTTGCACCATCCTCTCACCTTCCAGTGCTACATCAGACAATGCTGCACTGCTATTGATGGGATATTCACAGCCAATTTTTTGGAATTGGGTGGCCAGGTCCTTCTTCCTAGTCTGTCTTAGTCTGGAAGCTGCACTGAAACCTGTCCACCATGAGTGATCCTGCTGGTATTTGCAATACCAGCAGCACAGCTTTCAGCATGACAGCAACATGCAGCTGCCACAGTATGACAACAGACAGACAGTGGTATGGTTCCCTGACTGGGAAATGAACCCAGGCCATGGCAGGGAGAGTGCCAAATCTTAACCACTAGACCACCAACTATAGAAGGTGGAAAGACTTAAAACCAGAGGATTGGTTTGGACAAGATAGATAGTTAAAGAGCAATGATTTTCTGGGGGTCTGTGAGGCAGCAGACATCAGAACCTGTCTATACCTACATCTAGGTGGAAGACTTGGGTCCTGGGGAGGTGTCTGAGTGGCTGATTCTCAGGACTGGAATGCACGGAGCCCTGGCCAGACAAGGATCTTCCTCTCTCACTCCAAGAAGAACTAGCACAGTCTGGCCAGGAGTCTCCACCACAGTGGTGGCTCAGCCTAGCTCTCTTGCGTTGGGGTGGAATAGCAAGGGTTTATGTCCTTATAGAAGCAACAGCAGAAACAAATGGGAAATTTCTTCAGACAGCCTTGGGAAGGGGCTTCTCCAAGGCTGCTGCTCTGGGGAAATGCAATCCCTGGAACAGCAGCATTAGCATCACCTGGAAACGTTTTAGAAATGCAGGTTCTTAGGTCTCACTCCAGATCTACTGAGTCTGAGTCTCTGAGTGGGGGGATCAGCATTTTTTGCAGGGAAATATTCACCCTGAGCTAACATCTGTTACCATCTTCCTCTCTATCTTTTTTTTTTCCCTCCCCAAAGCCCCACTTCATGGTTGTGTATCCTAGTTGTAAGTTGTTCTAGTTCTTCTATGTGAGCTGCTGCCATAGCATGACAACTGATGGACAGACAGTGTGGTTCTGCCACAAAGAAGTGAACCTGGGCTGCCAAAGGGGTGAATGCTGAACTTTAACGACTAGGCAATCAGGGCTGGTTCAGCATTTTGTTTTTAGCAAGTCCTCCAGGTCACTCTCACATAGGCTAAAGGTTGACAACCACTATCCTACAGCAACCAGCTTCTAGTCGGACTGGTAGAATCCTCCAGCTTTATGGCTTTAACAACAAGGTGAGAACCACCAGGAGTGGCCCTTTGAGTCTCTACAGGTAGCAACTGTGAGCTCTAATGCTAGTGATAGCATCAGCAGTTAGTGACAATGTCAGGGGCTGTCTAGATGATGACTGTAAAAGCAGCATTGTGTTAACTTCTGGAGAAAGCCAACCTTCATGACTGCTGGGTTTTTATCAGCCTCAAGGGAGCATCTATGAGTTCTGGCTTCATTGGAACTTGAGAGTAGATCAGTTGGAACTCTGGACCCCAGAAAGCAGTCTGGGGCTTTTTGAACATTCAGGGGAGGGGCCTAGGAGGAGGAGAGACTGAACTCTTGCTAACCTGTGATAAGGGGGCTCCAGTGCTCCATGGTGCAGCACTGGGCGTTGTCTTTTGCACCTAAACCAAAGGGGATATTCTAGTTATGCAAGGATGTGTTTTCATTTGTTAATTTACATTTTTAATCATTTTTGTTTAAAATGTTAAAACTTTAAATATTTTTGTTGATTAATTCAAAGATCAGCATCCTGACCTATGGTATTTCTGACTCCACATTGGCATCTCTAAGATGGCCCTTCCGTCTAGAAGAGGTCAGCAAGGAAGGAGTTGGTGCTTCTATTAGGAAGCAGCCACCTGGAAGGCTGTGACAAAGCATTTGGCAAAAACACACTGCCTTTATTCTTCAGGAAAACAGAGCTAAAGTCAATGTCACCCCAGGAAAAAGACTTAGTACTCACCATAGGAAAGGTGACAGGACCTGTGTCATGCTTATCTATGGCTTACGTTAGAAGAGTTAACATTTTAAGAAACGTGAAACAGTATGAGAAGATTATTAAGATCTAGTATAAAACAGTGCAAAGCTGCGACTGCAGAAGATTGAGGAAACTAAAGGTGTTTATGGAAGGTCTCCTGTGCCTTGATTTTTAAATACTTTATGCAATTTCTTTCTCCTCTAAGGAAGATTGAAGAAGAAAATTAATTCCCATGCCTTAATTATAAAGCCACATCTGATGTTAAAGAAAATGTTGTTAAGGCTAAGCCTGGCACCATTATTTTGTATTTTACATTCTCATTAATTTCTCTCATTTTTCCCTCAGCTGAAGAATACATTACATCAGCTTCACATTAAAGAGCTGCAGGAAGCTATAGACTTCTCTGCAAAGTTTTTGAAACTGTGGAAACAGCTATACTCATAAATTGATGGTGCTTAAAATGATCATGAACTGTAAAATACTTACTTTAATGGTTCTTAGCGTGTAAGTGAGAGCAGAATTTGTTCTAAGCAAGTTATTGCTATACTGGCACTTCCTCAGTGGGGTTGTTGGATTCTCTGACTGTGTATGATTGCCTATATGTTATGGTGTGGCACAAGTTAATAGCATATTTCTTTATCCAAAATCTAGATAGTCTCACAAGTAGTAATGTGGACTTTTTTTCAGAATCATCAACACACAGCAGATCATTATGAATAATTCTGAGTTAAAATGTGGTAGGATCGCAAATCTAGTTAACTTGGGAACAATGTGAGAAGTTTTTCATATATGTGTGTATATATATCCCCACCCCTGGAGATTTTGAGTTAATAGGCTATGAAGGAACCCAAGATTTTGAATTTTAAAAAAATTCCCAGATGTTTCTGTCCTTAACTAGACTTGACAACAACTGAAGTATTCTATCTACATCTATATCTATATAGATATGCAGATTATATCTAAAACTTGTTCATAACTTTATAGTTTAGAAAACGCATTCTGAGGTAATTACATGAACCTCACGATATCAGTTGAGACAAATAGGATCACTTAAGAGGGTCTCAAGCTGAGGTTCTCTTGGTCTGTGGTTGGCAGGGAAGGGCTTCAAACCCAAATCCTCTTATTTCAGAGCCTGAGCTCTTTTCCTGCATCATGGGGGACTGCGGTAAAGTCTTGCCACCAGTTAAGTGCCATTTTTCTCTTTCATGAGGGTGTGAACAACTCACCTTCTTGAGACTGGGAGGGATGGGAGGAGATGGAGAAGAAAAGTCACCGCTTTCTTTCCCTTTTCCAGAATAATTCAGTAGTTTATGCACTCAGTGAGGGATGACCAAGAATATAGTAGTTATGTTTATACCAAGGGGTCTTGACCTTGTGGGAGCAAGAATCCCAGAAGATACATGTGTGGCTTTCAAAGGGTCTGTGAACCTTCCAAAATTATACGTAACATTTTGTATTTACATATCGTTGAAACATTAGATGTTTGGGGATACTCTAGTATGTTGCATTCCACATTCTTCTAGTAATAGTGTCACCCTAATTGTCTTTTGGAGTACAACTTCTTCTTCACTGGATGAACTTCAGTAGGCTATTAATGAAGGTCCCAGACTTCTTCAGCCCAGGTCTAGGCATATGACCCAGGTTAGGCTAATTAAATAGTCACTCTTTGGAATGTGAATTATGAACCAAGTAATAAAAGACTGAAATCATTTAGAGTGTATTGATTCTAGCAGATGTGTCCTGAACAATTCCTATAACCGGGACCCTTTAGAATGGCTCGATTCCTATTTTTTTAGTCAATTTGTCTGCCTCCCCTTTATATTGGTGAACTCCTCCATATGCTTCCATAAATTGTTTTTGTTTGAGTAATCAAAAGTGGTTCTGTGACTTGCAACCAAAAAGCTCTAGTGAAAATGTAACTTTTTTCTGGAGAGTAGGTTCAAAACTTTCATTAGATCTTCAATTCAGTCAGTAACCCCAAGAATGTTAAGCATTTCCAGTCTGGAGCAACTGGGAAGGGATTTGGCACCATTCTAGAAGGTGGTGGTAGGCAGAGGGCTGGAGTGTACTCTCTATAGAATTTGAGTGATGTGAGCCAAACCTCACTGTTCCCCTTCCTACTTCTGTGCTGCATCTCCATTTTAGGAGGGATGCTGACAGCCCAAGTTGCACTAAAGTGGAACAGCCCTTTGCAGAGTCATTTTGTTCTCTTCACATCCCCTTCCCCACTCTTCATCTCACCTTGGCATATGAATGAATCTGTTTTTCTTCCTTGTATAAGAAGTGCTTATCTAAATCAGTGCTTCTCAAAATGTGATTAGGGGTTCACCCACATGAGAATCACCTAGGGTCATGAAAAATGTATATGCCTGTGCCCTTCCTCCTGTTATGAAGGATGAACTGTCCCTGATTCTATGGAAGGCAATTCTTTCACATGTGTACTGGGTTTATCTCTTGTAACCCACCGAAGGACTGTGTATCACAATTATCACCCTGAATATCCTGCATCATCAAATTCTCCGTGTCTATTAGATCTTTCCCTTTAGTATACAAACATGCTGTATTATCTCCAGTCTCCTTTTTTAGTGAGGAAGAATGTCGCTGAGCTAACGTCTATTGCCAATCTTCCTCTTTTTGCTTGAGGAAGAATGTCGCTGAGCTAACATCTGTGCCACTCTTCCTCTATTTTGTATGTAGGATGCTGCCACAGCATGGCTTGATGAGTGGTGTGTAGGTCCATGCCCAGGATCTGAACCAGCAACCCTAGGCTACTGAAGCAGAGCACATGAACTTAACCACTACACCACTTGTCTGGTCCCTATCTCTAGTCTTAAAACAATTCTCTAGACCCCTATTTGCATGTAATATTGCCCCATATCACTGCTCCTGGTTTAGAAAAGCCTCTTGAAAAACTCTCTATACTTGTCTCTTCTCATTCTTTTTCCAGTAAACTTCAATCAGCTTTCATTCCCACTACTCCAAGAAACTTACCTTTTTAGGGTTATGAAGGTTACTAAAACCTTCAGTTTTTCAAACCCAATGGTCAATTCTTACCCTCCCAGCAGCCTTTTACCCAGTTGATCACTTTCTTATTCTTGAAAAACTGTCTTCACTATCTTCAGGGACAACATACTGATTTGGTATTTCTTCCTCCTGCAATGGCTTGTTTTTCCTTGAATTTTTATTTATTCCAAATCTATAAATTGTGGAGAACCACAAGTCTCATTCATCTGCTCTCTTAATCTATTCTCACTTCCTAGGTGACCATTTTTGCTATTGAGTCCCTTTGATATTTCCCCTGAATGCCAATCTTTAATATTAGATTCCCTTCTCAACATCTCCACTTGAATGTCTAATATACATTTCAAACTTAACTCTTATGTCTATGCCTTCCTTTAAATCTGCTCCTTCCTCAGGGTACCCCAGTTCAGTCAACAACACCACTATGAATTTAACAGCTCAGGTCCAAAACATCAGAGTCATCGTTGCCCTTCTTTTTCTCACGTACCCCATAGTCTACCCATCAGCAAATTCTATTGGCTTATCTTATAAAATATCTAGGATCCAATCACTCTTCATCGCCAGCACTCTCTCCTAGCCACCACCATCTGCTGTCTAGACTATTGAAATAGCTTCCCAACTGGTCTCCCCACTCCCCTATTGTGCCCTCTGTCAACTTCCCACATAATAACCCAGATGATAATTTCAAAAAGTATATCAGATCATGTAATCTACTACTCAAAATCTTCCAGTGGTTTCCATCATACTCAACATAAAATCCAAACTCCTTACCATAGTCTGTGATGCCCTGTTATCTGCTCTGTGCCTACGTCTGATTTCATCTACCATCACGCTTCTCATTCACTCTGCTCTAGCCTTATGGGCCTTCTTGCAGTTCTTGGAACAAGTCAAGATTATTCCTATTTCAGAGACTCTACTCTTACTGTTCCTTCGGTCTGGAATGACATTCGCCTCAGATCTTCAAGTTTAATTCAGGTCTCTCATCAAATGTTATCTCTCCGAGAGGCCCTCCCTGCCTGTCCTATCTAAATTACTCTGCCCAGGCTTCTAGCATGCTGGTGGTGTTCTAGTTCTTGACCTGAGTAGTGAACACAGAGATTACTACTCATAAATATACATTATATTGTAGATTTACGGGTTTTAATTGATGTTATAATTTACAGTAAAAAAGATTTTAAAATGGAGGGGAGGCAACTATCAAAGAAATAATTTTAAAGATTTCCCCAGAGCTGAAAGCCATGAGTTTCCAGGTTGGAAGAGCCCATTGAGAAACCAGCCTGATGGGTAAAAAAAGACCTACACTAAACACATTGTCCAGGCTGCAGGGTGGAGAAGGGAATGGAGTGGCTGTGAGAGATGAGACTGGAGGTTTGAGGGATGTGGGAGATGAGATAGGAGTGGTTCAGAGAGAGACAGCAGGAGCTTGGACCAAGTGTTTTAGGTTGGAGATGCTTTCTGGGCTTTTCTGCTCTTCAGTGATCTCTTGATTCCTACCTTGTTGACTCTCAATCAGCTTTTCCCTACAGTCATTTAAAAGCTTTCCTTCCACCCTAGTTCTCCTCAGGTCTCTTCCCAGTTTCCTATCAACTCCCTAAGACAAGACCTTTTCCGGAGCAAGAAAGCCAAGGTCAGCTGATATGAGCTCACTCGGTTCCCTCTCTTCACTTTTAGATTTCTCTATCCCTACTCTTTCTTTGTTATTTCTATCCTGTTTCTTGTATAAAATTTCTTGTTTTTAATTGCCAAGACATCTTTTCATTCTTGGTTCCATTTATTCCCCAACACCTCTTAAACCCAAACTTGAACCTTATTCCATCCCTGTTTGATTTTTCCTTATAGCATTTGTCACAATCTCCCACTAGAAAGACTGTAAGCCTTAGGACATCAGAGTCTGGCCCCCTCACTGCTTTGTCCGCAGCTCCTAGAATAGTGGCTGATATCATAGGTGGTCAATAAATAGTTGCTAAATGCACAAACGAATCTTAGCATCTCTGCACAGTTATGTCCAAATCTCTCCTATTATTTCTTCTTAAGAAGCAGCACAGGGCAATTTTAATCATTTTTATCTCTCAAAGGACTTTCAGTTTCTCTTTTACACATATATTGTTTTACTTTTTATTGTTAGATGTATTATATTTATAAGAAACAATAAAGATACTTCCATTTAAAATAAATAAGACAGTATCAGTACTCTCTACCTACTTAGAATGCTTATTTTCCTTTGATAGCACTTCATTGCCTGAAATTATCATAGATATTTATTTGTTTATTGTCCATCTCCCCCTAGAATGTCAGCTCCATAAGGACAGAGACTTTGTCTTGTTCATGGTCATATCGCTTCTGCCTAGAACATTGATTGGCACACAGCAGGCACTCAAATAAATTTTAATTCTCACCCAAACGTATTGCTGAATCAGAATCTCTGTGATGATACCCAGGAATCTGAATTTTTAATAAGCTCCAGACATAATTCTTATGAGCTTTAAAATTTGCGAAAGTCTTGTCAAAACGATCATTACTAGATCAATAAATATAGGGCTACCAAGTATTGTTGAATTTAGGGAATTGTCTCTGATTCTCTTCTTTTAACCCAAACTGCCTTATTTGAAGAACAGGCTGAGAAATTGGGCAATCTATAAAGGGATAGGAATAGAAGTGCTTTCTTCTTATCTCCCAATTGTACTGTCAAAACCAGGTGGAAGGAATGGCTCCCTTCAGCCTTTCTCTCAATATTTATAACTAGTTTTTCATTTTTTTCCCTCTTCTATTCAGATTTTGTTTTAAAAACCAAACTGTTGGGTGTTTTAGGTGTTGTAAACTACATTAGTCTAACCTACTTGTAAGCTGTGTGAATTTCAAATATTCCTCCTCTTATAAGATAGACATGTAAAGTATATCACACCTGGACAGAAATAAATCTTGTTAAGAGAAAATTCCATTAGGGAAGCTTCCTACCTATTTTTGTCTACTCTGGGATCCAAGTATCTATATATGTAATAGCTAGAGGCATTATTTATCACCTTAGTGAAGGTGATAAAGGAATTTTTTGAGACTTATTTAACCCATAGTCTCTAATGACAACTATTTACAACTTGCTATGCATATGTGTATGCCTCAAAGTAAAAAGATTCTGCTGTCGGTCTTCAGATTCTTCTCCCTGAGGAAATTGAATTAGCCCTTCCCCCATAGTGCTAAGGGAACAGTCTTGGATTCTCTTCTTACTGCCTTCGAGATACTTGCTTCTTGAGAGGGACCCTCGTGTCCTGGTCTAAGCTTTTGCGTATGTATTTATTTTTCAGTCATTGCCTAAGACCTGAATCTCTATCAGAAGGCATGTATGAGAGGTTTCCCTCCCTTTCAACATAGTCTAGAAACTATTGGTTATGCTTATGTTTTCCCACTTCCTGCTTGGTGCACCAAAATGAAAATGGATATCCCTTGCATTGATCAAACATGTGAAAGCAATTGTGATGGTTTTAAAATACATCTGTAAATTCTTTGACACTTCTGTAATTCCCCTCTCCTTGTATATGGAGTGGTCATAGTGAACTTCTAAAAAATAGAATGTAGCTGAAATGACACTATGTGAAGAACTAGACTAGGTTAGAAAAGGCCTGACTTTCTCTCTCGGAACACTCACTTTGGAATCTAGCACCATGGGCCGAGGAAGCCCAGGCCACACAGAGAGGCTTAGCTGACTGCTCCTATTGAGATCCCAACCAAAAGTCAGCAGCAACTACCAAAAATATGAGTGAGAAGGCCTTTGAGATGATCCAACCCTTAGCCACCATTGATTGCAACCATCTGAGAGACCGGAACTACAGCTGACTAGCTGAATTTAGTCAATCCTCAACGGTGAGAGAGAATAATGATGACTGTTGTAGTTTGATACCACGAAATCTGGGGCAGTTGGTGAACTAGCAATAGATAGTCATGATAGCACCAGTCCTCACTGGGGCCTGAATAATCTTTCTAAAGCATCAGTCCCCTCACTTACCTTAAATGCACTCTGATGCATTATCTTCAGTATAAAAGCTGAGCTCCTTTGTATGACACAAAAGGATCTTTATGGTCCCACCTGCCTGCCACCCCTGTCTCTGCAGCCTCAGGATTCTTCCCCCCTCCTCCTGTACTCTGCACTTCAGTTATGTCCATCATGACTGCACCTTCCCTGCACATAATTTTGGACTTGCTCCTCCTTCTCCCTGGAATGTCTTTCCCCTCCTTTTTTCCATTGTCAATTCTTATTCATCCTTCAAGTGCAGCTTCAGTGTCGGCTTCATTAATGTTAGCGGTGTTGCATACACATTCTGTGTATTTTTCTAGGCCCTGTGGTTACCTCTGTCCTCGGACTTTCTGTCTGGAACTGTCCTTGTCCATCTCCTCACCAGGCTGTGAGCTCCTGGAAGGCAGGGGTTGTGTCTGTCTGAATCCCCAGAGCCGTCTGCAGTAAGCAGCTCATGGTAAACACTCGTGTGTACTCCACAGTGAATGAATTATAGCAGGCAGTAAGTGGAGGGGAAAGAGAGAAGGGTAAGCTCTTGTTTTCCCTAGTAACTAAGGGGAAAGTGTTATTGTGATACTTAACACTTGCAATCTGACCACTTAAAAGCTTAGAATAAAGTGAAACCCATAGGGTCTAAGTTGTGAAATTACCTTGGGGCAGACTCTCCATGGGAATAGGATGAAAAAATCAAATGATTACAAAATAAACTCTATCATAGTAAACTGACAGAATACATTCTTTGCACCTACAAGTTCTCTCTCTTTTTTCTTCTTCCATGTTATATTGTGCAGAGCATATGTTTTGAAAGTGAGTTTAACTGATGTTTTCTTGCATCCTATACAATTTTGTGTGCATGAAAAATAAGGGTAACTTTCTGGCATTAAACAGTCAATGGTATGCTAAAGATGCTCATATGGGCTTATAAGAGCCAATTTTTAAATTTTCACGAGACCTGCAAGTTGGTTATTAAACACAGTTAACTTGAAATTGGTTGGGGTGGGAGTAGTTACATCACAAAAACCTGCAAGCGCTACAGGTCATACTTCTCTCCTCCCTCTATACCTAGCTGGTTGTTAAATATTTACTAGTGTAACCCTGGATGCAGTTCTGTTTCACTCTGTAGTATTTTCATGCTCAAAGACTTTACAAACTATTCTGTCCTTTGCAACCTTGTGAGAAATAAAGATGACCTAATGGAACCTATCCCATATGTAAGCAGAAGACTGGAAGAACCAGGTAGTCTCTTTAGGATATGTCCAAAACTCGAAACTTTCGAGCATAATAAAAATATCACCCTGGTTTTGTGTCACAAACATATTCTCTACGTATTGCCAGTTTAGGGGGCACTTTCTCCTGAGATGACTGAAAAGGAAAAAGAGCTATATTTTTCTGAAGTGAAACTTTTGTCACTCCTACAATCAAAACAATGTCGTCTTTGTCTTTTTAAAAAATCTACAATAAAATTCTAAATGATTCAGATGTAAGCTTAGTATTAAAAAATATATCCACTCATCCATTCAATAAATAGTCATTGAGTGCCTATGATCTGCACAAAAGGCTGTTGTGGTAAATATGACAAACACAGGCTTGCCCTCAGGGAGCCAAATTGATGAGATGGTCAGCAAATAATCACCTAAATGATGTTGCATGTTATGAAGAAGTTCGGAAGGAAGGGGAGGAAGCAAATGTGAAGCTGATAAACTTTAAGCTTCAGAATATGGTCTCTACGCCCCAAGTATGTGTAAAGACCTTTAGGTGAAGTAGATTTTGGCACATTTTAAAAACTAAAAGGAGGCCAAGGTGCCTATTATATTAAATGAGATTGAAATTGGCACGATACGAGACTGGAGAGTCAGCCAGGGATAAACTCATGGAGGGCCTTTCAGAAGAGGTTAAAGATTGTGAGCTTTCTTCTAAGTATAATGAGACACCCAGAAAGGGTTTGAGCTGAGGAGTGACATGTTTTAAAAGATTGCTCTGAACTGCTGTGTGGAGAATGAATTGGATGGTGGGAAAGGCACATAAAACAGAATGAAAGATGGTCCTGTTGTGAATTGAGAGAGCAAGAGGTTGTTTAGGAGAATGCTGGTGGGATTATTATCATGAGGCCACTTATATTGGATGTCCTTTTTAATGACCTGGAAGAAGTGATAAAAATAATTTGATTACTCTTGCAGGCAGTAATAGAGAATTACCCATAAAAACAGAAAAAGACATTTTTTAAAGCTTTAGAAACATTATAACTAGTTAAGAAATAAAAGCATATTAATCCTGAAAATCTGTGTGCGCATGCCTAAAGCATCTCAGAACTTGCCTGGTCTCATGGAAGAATGCATTGTGAACAATAGCACATCTTGTCCCGTGTTGTTTTGATTCTGAGAGCTCTTCACTGGTTGGTTCAGCAAGGCAACTGTTTCCAGTTAGCTCCTAGTGCTTTAAGCACTACTTCTGGCAGAATGACTACTGACAATCTATTTAAAGAGCTCGCAGCAAGGTAGCCATTCATGTTAAAAATTGGGAACAGCCTCACTGCTGCCATGAAAGAATCAAAGAATCCTCTAACACCATGATCAACAGGAAGCTCTATAAATAAGATGCCATCATGTCTACGCAAAACGGAAAGTAAAAATAATTACTGAATGATTTAATTGGCTTGAAAGTTTTATACAATGTTTGTTGTTGCTTATCACAGATGAAGCATGGAAGAGAGATAAAATGCAACAATTGAATGTGCAAGTCACAAGTGTGAATATTCAGCTTTCATTATGTCCATTGGAGATGAAACTGGCCAAATGAAAAATCCAACTTGAATTGTTATGGAGCAAGCATTAATTTAGGTTCTAACCTTGGAGAATATTCTGTTCAGTCCCCATAAATGAAAGATGATTTACCTTCTGCTACATAAGTTTAAGTAATACTGACTATAAAACTGGCGGTTTCTTGTCTTATTTCTACTTAAACCAATTCAAAAAGAGCAGATGGCCATCTTAATGTAGCCCATTTCATTCAGAGTCACCAGCAGATAAAAAACGTGGCTAGTTTGGCATATAGGGAAATTAATGTGCTGATGACTTAGTCATTAGGTTTGCAACTACAGTTTATTAATTTTGATTTTTATGATTATTATGTTTGTTACCAGGAGAGTAGAGTAATTGTCATAGTGAGCAATGTCCATTCCACCCTAACCCAAACCAAAAATGTTATTAGTGCTAATATATTTTCTTTTCCCCAAGTAGATAGATATAAAACATTGGAAATTAAAGAGAAATAGGTTGTGTCTGAAGATAAGTAGTGTAAACAGTTTGTGATGCTGATGGTTTGTATGTGATATGATGAGATTAGATGCTTGGTTAGAAATGTGTCTAATCATGTGCAGTCACGTGATCTACAAATGACTTGAGCTGGTTGAAAGATTTTTCAAATGCTGTAGTAAATTAACCTCTTGGAAAAATAGTTTCAATCAGGCTTTGTAGATGTGAGGCCATGAAACTGCTAAACAGTTCCCCTCCATCAGTTGGCTGCTCAAGACCCAGGCTAGTGCCTAACCACGTAACCCAGCAAGCGCGGTGGTGCCACAGCTTTGGTACTGTGGGGGTGCTTTTCAGGTAGCACTCAGTCTGGATTCTTTATAATCCTTGGGTAAGGTATGGGAAGGAATAAAGAAGGGAGAAATGGAGAGAGAAGGAGGGAAGGTGCGGGGAGGAGACTTCCTAATAGCAGGCAGCCAGCAGCAGAGAGCTTTGAAGGGTGAATATTGGAGGAGAGTGAAGCCACCTTAAATCTCATATTGTCTAGATCTGAGTAGTAGCAGATAGAAAGATATATAGGTAAAGCTATGAAAATAATGTCAGAGATAGTAACTGAAATGCATACAGGAAGCAAGCAAATAACATAAATGTACGCAGGGACCAGGAAGATCCTATAAAGTGTGAAGCAAACTGCAGGTAAGATATTGGTGTCTTTATTGCCACCAAGCACAACACCCATCAAGTTATGATGCCTTTTAAGATACAATTTGAGATAGAAAAAATGACCTTATAAAACACGCTGAGGTTGATTTGTGACCCGTAAGGTATTGTATTTAGAGTTTGAACTTGAGCAATTGCATGCAATGAGAGAATTCTCTATGATGACTGTAAAAGCCCTGAAATCAGAAACTGTTACTTCTAAAGGAGGCAAGCAAGATAAAAGAAGAATATTTCAGAATCATATTTTAAAAGCATGCATGGCTAAGAGGTTTTTTCTTTTGTCCTAAGTTTCCAATTGTGGAGGGATTGGAGTTAATACAAAAGTTCATTTTATATTATGTGTTCTGTGTGTGTGGGGGGGGGGGGGTTATATATTTGCCTAAGTTAGCACTTTAGCAAACTTTTCACAATTCATTTCTTAGCACAGAATTAGTCATTGTCAACTCAGCTCTTTTTTGTGTAGTGTTACATTTCCAAGTTTAGTTTATTCCCCATTGTCTCTGGTTTGAATTCTTGTAATTTTGCTCTTGTCAGTTTTTTGTTTCTTTTGCCTCCTATTTCCACTTCCTCTAACTCATCATTTTTAGCCACTTCCTTAGGACAGGCCTGGGACTGACCCAGTTGGGATTTCCATCAAGGGGCCAGTGGTGGGAATTGGGTATGATAAGGCAAGACCAGCATGCACTTTTCTGCCAAGTAGAGGTGGAGGAAGTAAATAGGGACATTGAAATCTGAGAATTTCAGGAATATGGAGAGTTAAATGTTTGAGGGTTCAAATACTAAGGCCAAAGGGCCAACAGTAGGTTCCAAGTTGGGGAATGAGCAAAGAATTTGGAGGTGGGTAGAGCTGGGTCAGGGTGAGATCAGGTGGGGAACTTACAAGGATGGTCATGACTCAGGTCTATTGGTCAATGGGTACGTGCACGGTGGTTGGCGTGTCAGGCTGGGACAGGGAAGGATATATGTTCTCTTTACAGTTGTTAAAGTGGACTCTCTAAAATGTGAATTTCATCATGCAGCTCCCTTTCTAACAAACATGCTGAGGATTCTGCTCAGAATCTCACCACTTGCCGTAATGCTCTCTGGTGTGGAGTCACAACATCCTGGTATGTTGCGGTCAACTAGGCGTGTGCAGTCACATTTGGGTGTGTCTCATGTAATTTGTTGCTCATAATAAAGTGCTGGAGTTTGTGAAGCATGTTTTTCAATACAAATTAGAGCTGATTGATTCTCCAATTCATGTTTTGTCAGTCTCTCTCACATTTGAGGCGCTTTCTTGAATGAAGTAAGTAGGTTACAAGTAGCGTTACAGGTAGGTCTTGGAGAATGGCATATAACCGGAGGCCTGCCTTAGGTATGCTGAACTTTTTAGTGAGCTATAACCTTTCCTAATGTACCGATAGTTCTTACCCAAAGGTGATTATGAATTATTATAGTGCTGGCCTTTGTCACACCGTGGTGTGCCTATAGGCATGTATTGTGAATGAGAATGTTATCTGTCACGTCTCTTTTGGAGAAAAACACATTGAGATTTGCTAGCAAAATGCAAGCTTGGTACTTGTGCTGTCTGTACAGCCTCATCTTTCCCTGCCCTCTGCAGGCGTGCAGGACTCATCACACTGCTTACAGATTCACATCCTGATGCTTTTCACTTGCTGTTCCTTTTGCCTGGAGTCGCTTATCCTGGACTGCAGTATTGTCTAACTCCAGAGAGCACCATTTCCTTTGTATTCTTGAGTTGTCCTCTGGGAAGTGGGAGAGGGATGGCATTCACACAGGTAAATGGTGTCCTTGAAGTTGTACTAGGGAGCGTTTTTCCTTATGGTTCCTTTTCCTCATGGGTAGATTTATTGAACTTTTTTTTCGTTTAAAAATTTGTTATTAAAATTCTCTTCCAAAATTATACTAATTATGTGATGACAACTTTTGAAATAAATCAAAGGCTTCTAAATTTTAGAAAAGGTAGCAGTATACCCTCATCAGGTTTCCATTCTCATTCTATCTGAGGTTGTCAATGAAAATAGCTGGGTGTAAAAAAAAAAATCAACAACTTTTGTCAAACTCATACAAATATCTAGATGTAAGTGTCTATATCTTTGGCCACTGTTTGTTTTTCCAAAAATGAGATCTTTTACAGACAAATGTTGCTTAACGACAAGGATATGTTCTGAGAAATGCATCGTTAGGTGAGTTTGTTGTTGTGTGAACATCATAGAATGTATTCACCCAAACCTAGATGGTAAAGCCTGCTACACACCTGGGCTATAGGTATTAATCTTATGGGACCACTGTGTATAAGCGGTCCGTCATTGCCTGAAATGGCATTATGTGGTGCATGAATATAGTACAATTTCCCGACAATATCCTAGACTTTCCTGTAGCTCAATATTTATAAATATAACTCATTCTTTTTAAGGGCTATATTTAGAATCATTGGGGAGCATTGAGAGTTAAATGTTAGGATGATAAAGTACCAAAGGTCAAAATGCCAAGGATGAATTCGAAGTAGGAGGATAAGCCAGGAATTTAGAGCCCAGTCAGGGTGAGATCAGGTGAGGAACATAAAAGGATGGTCCATGACTTGTGTCAGTGGTCTGGGTGTGCATGGTGATTGGAATGTCAGGCTGGTCTAAGGGACCAGACTTCCCTGCAGCTTAGTAGTTATTAATCTAGCTCATTCTTTTAAAGGGCTGCATTCTTAGTTTGAATGCACCATGATTTATTCAACTCTTCCCCTAGTAGGTTGTTGTAAGTTCCTGCCAACTTTTGCAGTGCTTGCTGTAACAAACATCCTTGTTGTTTACCCTTAGGCTCTGCAGCTTTTGTCTCTGTAGAGTCCCAGAAGCAGGACTGAGAGTTTAAAGGCCACGTGTGTATCAAGTTTCTTCTCTTGCCAGGCTATTCTCCAGAGTACCTGCAGCAATTCTCATCCCTTCAATATTTTCTCAATAACAGAATATACTTCTAAATTACATAGGTCACAATCTTTTGACACTGGCGCCTACACTTTGAGTTTGTGGATCAAAAGCCTAAAGTTAAAGCTTTTTACTAGAAAGAAAACCTAGCAACCTATTTTTCTATTACCAAACGTATCCATGAAGCCAACAGAGGATTACAGTGATTGCCTTGGAACTTGGAAAAAGTTAATTTCATTAACTTCAGCAAAATAGGATAGACTGGGAGATACTGGAATCTAGAAAGCCCACCCATGTGAGAGGGAGCAAGAGAACAAATTCAGCTATAAATTCTAGAACACCTGGCCCAGGTGATGAGTCAGGGAATGAGGAAGCTCACTCACCACAACAACCCCATAGTCAGAGCAGGTGGCACGAGGGGTCCCAAGGCTGAGCCCCATAAGGGGATCTGGGAGCAGAGGATATTTGGAGACCTGGAAAGGCAATAGGCAGGCGGTTTGTTGGAAAGAAACAAGGACCCAGTCAGAGGACTGGGCAGCGGGGAACCATGAATCCCTGAGAGAAGCTCAGGTTTTCTAGATCAGAGAAACCTGATTTCAAATTCTGGCCCTGCTGCTGACTAATTCTTTGGCCTACGATAAACTGTTTCATTTTCATGGATCTCAGTTTATTTGTCTGTATTTCGTGTCAAGGTCTTGGCTTAGTGTATAGCACATGCAATGTATATATATACACAATGTTTGTTGGCATTTCTAAGACTGCTGAATTTTTCCTTTGACAAAGGGTACATTGGCTGGTGGTGTGTGAAATGAGTTGACAGTTGTAAATCCAGTCTCCAGTATGCCATGTTTATCTTGTCTTCCTTCCCACTGGAACTGGAACTCTATCGAAATCTTAATCCCCTTTCCTGGAATCTCCTGCCAGTGTCTTCTGCTGGGCAGTTGGTTAGAAAAACTATAGGAAACCTGGAGGCTATCATTTACCTGACTTCAAGTAACACCAGTGCCTGGAATACCCTGGTGCAGGGCTCACTTGCTGAATTATCCCTTCTTGGATATCTATTTCAAGTCACCTTCTCTCTCTAGTTCTTAGTTATGGCCTATCTCTTGCCTATTGACCTATTTTCATAAAGTCTTAAAACTTCTCCCCAGTCAAGCATACCTGAGTTATGATGCAAGGCAGAAAGGAGGCAAGGTCAAAACCAGACTCTGACGCTGAATCTCAGAGTATGGAATCCATGCCCCTGGAAACCCTTTGGCCTAATGGCCTTGTTTGGTCCTCAGGTAGGAAGCGACTGAGCCTATCACTTAGTGGGCCATGGACAATGGGAACCATTCAGAGCTTGGCAATATCAGTTCGTAACTGGCCATTCATTGCCTGAAAGGTATGTTATATACCAATTACTTCTTGAACTTGTTAGACTGAATTGATCCTAATGTTCTGAGAACAAGAAGGTACTTCTCAAGAAAGTATTTTACAAATTTCTGTGATTCATTATGTTAACAGTAAAAAAAAAAAAGAATGGCATAACAAAACAATGAAAGTAACAACCATGCAGTGCACACACCTACTATTTTTGTCTGCTCAGAATCCATTTTCCTTTCTCCAGGAAACCGTGTCTCAATTTTCCTTTGGAGCCCCACTCCTACCACGAGCTCTGAGTCCCTGACATGAGCAGGTGACCCAAGTCTAGCCAATCAGCACATTTCGGTTGCTTGTCATGGCGCTTAGTTCAGCAGAGAACTGATCCATTGAAGAACAATTAGGAGAGAGACTTTCTCCTTCTGCTATGGTATTTAAACTGGTAGAACACAAGCCTGGAGGTGCTGGTGGTCATCTTGCCAAGATAGGGGAAGAACCTATTTAGCTAAGCTGTGCCCACAGCCACACCGCCTCTGGACTGAGTAGTTACACATACCATTAAATTTCTTGTGTTGCTTAAGCTAATATTTTTGTCACATGATCAAAAGAGTCCAAATTTAGTGGATTCCTGAAGTTTTTGAAATCCAAAACTAAACTTAATGCTATTGAACTGAAGACTCCTCTAAATTGCTAAAAATCAGAAAAGCAAATCGAAGGAATGAATGTGGTTCCTGTCTATCATTGAGACAAAAGGAATTCTGAGCTAAAAACATCACAATACTCCTTCCAAAATTAAAAATGATGTACCATGTAGCAAAAAGAGTCTACCAGATTGCAATTTTCGGTGGTATTACTATTACCTTTGAGCATTGAAGGTAAATACCATAAATTCATCCATCTGAGATCAGATGTTTAACCAGTTATTTCTAGAGTTCCTACCAATTCTTTAGTTCTGTACAAACTATGTAGACAGTGGGGTGTGATTTGGTTTGTCCCAGAGTGTCATCATGTGCAGAAGACTGAAAGGGAGCCATGGACAAAATGAGCAGCAAGATATTGTACAACATACACAGATTTTGGAGCCAGACAGACATGGATTTGAAGTCTGGCTAAATGACCTAGGAAATTTACTTAACCACTCAGCATCTCAGTTTTGTCACTGTAAAGTGGGGATAGCAATACCTACTCTACTTTTAAAGAGCTGTGAAATACCATATACTAAATCTAATTTTGTGTTTCATGCACAGAATTTTAGTTTTTAAGTTCTGTGAAGGTGACTTAGTTATAAATAAATGTTCTGAAATTACTTGCTATGCTTTTGTGCACATGACTCCCTCGTTCACACCCAGAACAAATTTTTCTCTTAACGTATTTTGCGCATAAGACTCTCTTTCTCCCCAAACAGGTATATTTTTAAGTAGTTACCTGAGTTTAGATTTTTTTGAGCAAAATAAATGGCAATGATGGGAAACAGGTTTACCAAAGACTAATTTGGAAAAAAAAGAAAGCGTAACTCTAGCTCAGGTCGAGAAAACAACCATTTAAAATGCAGACATTAAGACCATTGGAAAGAAAGCTGAGATATTTGAAATGCATACTGTTGAAATGGTATTTGCTATATTGGTTTCACTACCTAGTGGATGCTTTGCTTTTTGAGACGCTCTATGTTTTTAAAGGTTTTGTAATGTGAATTATAGATGATTCCAAAGTATTTGCTAAGCCCCAAATAGCATTTCTTTCTTTCTATTTGATTTTTATTTTTGTTGGAAATGATGTTTTGACTATCTTAAAAACATAAATCTTTCTCCATAGGGCTCTGTTAGTTTTACCAAGTAGTAGCCAGAGCTGGCTCCCATTTATAGTCGTTGAATGTTAAACAGCGTTGAAAAATGTTAAGTTGTTAGATAACTGACTAGTTTTCTCAAAGCTCCTCTGGGAGGCTGAGAATTAACCAGGCTTCTCACTCTCTTTTTCACACTCCAAAGGGAATATGCTAATTCACTGTTAACTTTACAGTGATGGCTTAACATTCCATTTCTCCCAAGTTGCAATTCACTCAGGAACTTGTGCACAAAGGCTGGGTGAGCTGATTTCATTCCATCAGGAATTCACACCCAGAAACATTGCCCTGACATGGTGAGCGTGAGTGAAGGGAGCTCCCAACCCTCTCAACTTCAGGGCCATGCATGATACCAGGCACATAAGAAGGGGATGTTTGTGCAATCAATGAAAAATAACCACTATAATTCTCTACCATAAAGTTTCTGCTCACAAGACATACAAATTGATTTAATCTGAAGGAGATGGAAAGTAGTGTTGTCTATGGGAAAACATGGATCTAAGCCTGTTAGTTTTTCTAGTAAAGCCCCTTGATGTATGTTTCAGGAATAAGTCCTATGACTCAGGAACATACTGCTTTTCCTAGGCAGCAGGAAAGCATCAAGATCCTTGTGGGACTAGCATTATTTTATCTGGAGGCTTGATGTCACTATTTTTTATTCCCCCTATTCTTTCCTGACCCTCTCATGCTCATCCGTTTTTCTTTTTCTTATTTGGTCCTGTGATTCTTTTATTTTTGTTAGTATAAAGATGTTAGGTAAACTTTTATGAAAAACATCCTACATGGATACATTAAAAACATGACTATGAGTTTCTCTCATGTCTATTCAAAGCCACACAAATTTGTCATTTTTTTCAGGTACACACTCTGTAGATAGCTACCCTTGTTGACCAACTTACTTTGGGCTAGGTATTTTGTGTACATTTTCTCTCTTAGTCCTCACCACAGGCCCATGGAACAACTCTGAGGCATGGTTATTTCCATTTTATGGATGAGAATACAGAGGCTCATAGATGTAAAAGTCTTTTTCTCTTAAGGATAGTATTTTGGTCTTTAACAGAGACAGAGGAAATATAAGCAGACAGACAGAGTGCTATGTCAGAACAAAATATTTTAGAACTGGGCACATCTTGATGGTTAACCTTCCATCTGTGATCTAAGATGTTTCATTATGAATGTATTTAAATGCATTTATTTTACAATCCTATAAACATCTCTGAACTACTCCAGGGTCTTCTGTAGTGGTTTTTATGTAATTTGATCTTTTCATGCCCACTCCTATTTCTTCCTATATTACCACTTACTTTCTAAAGTATTTAGGTATCAGCTCAGATGTTATCCTTCAGCGAAACCTATTAAGATGCCTCTAGAACCTCCCATCACTCTCCATCCCAATGAATTATTTCATTTCCTTCATAACCTTCATTGCTATTCAAAATCATATTTTGTATTCATTTGTATCCCTAACTGGAATGGGAGCTGCTTAGGGGAACCATCCTTATTTGTCTTATTCTCTTCTACATCCTCAGTCCCTAGAATGGTGCCTGGATGAATTATTGCCTATTCTTCAAGATGCAGACTGAGGTAAATGGCAGGACTCTGATCCTTAAATACTGAAGGATTGGTAAGGGCAAAGCGCAGTCACGAATAGATGGAAGGTCCATGGCAGCACTCCCTTTTTGCCAGCTGCTGTGTTGTCTTTCCAGCTTAGCCCACTAAGGTGGGTATAATTAACTTTTATGGTCTGTCTAAACAAGTGCCCAAGACCCAACATGAAGAGATCTTTGTCTAGGTCCCTACAGGCATCGCTGGTTTGAATGCAGCCAGAGCAGCCTCTAGGTACCCATAATTCCTGGCACATTAAATCAACCTGAACTAATCATAGGAATTTTTGTTTCATTGCAGGATATTTGTAGATTGTTTCAAAAATGACCTAACTCCTGGTTTCCTGCAAATGACTGTACGTATTGATCCAGATAAAACCTTTCTATTCACCAACTGCTATGCTAGTTGTTTTAATATCATTTAACTTCAGCTTCAGACACATCTAGAAATAGATACTATTATTATGCTCATTTTTCAGAGGAGGAAACTGAAGCTTGGAGAGAAGAAGTGACTTGCCTAGGTTCCACAGATGGTAGAGGAGGGATGCGAGCCCCGGTTGACTCTTCCCAAGGTTGATAATTACTGTCTAATTGGCAAAGATCTGATGCGCCATTCTGATGTGGCCTATGGCCTCTAGGGAAATGGTGTTTATCTGCTATGAATGAATGCTCCTAGCCTGAGGATAGGCCTAGGAGACATTGGCAGGATCTTGGTTGAGAAGTTAAGAAAGAAGTCAAGTTAAATCACATATTTAAGCCCTAAAAAATAGAAGTCTTATGTAAATCAATTTTTGAAGAGTTCGTCGTTACTGATTTGAATTATATATGTACTTTGGAGACACACAGATTTGGGGTCAAAGCCCAGCAGTCGTTTAACACCTGTGTAAGCTTCAGTAGGTTTTTTTTATCCTTTTAGGACTTAATATGGATTCTAATATCTATCTCACAAAATTTTTGCAAGAAGAGCAGCTAATTCAGTGCCTGGCACATAGGATGCAGTGCAAAACATGATTTCCTTTTCTTTAAGTATTATTGTTGAGAATTTTTTGGTTGTGAGGTTTTACAGTTTCCTAAATTTTATGTTCTCCCAGTATTCAAGTTAAATTTTTTTTCCTATTCTTTTCATTTCTTGCCCCAGGCACAGTTTAAGATCTTAATTAGTTTCCTAAGATTTGTGCATCACTGCTCTGGAATATCTCTTGGCCATCAGAGCAGCTGAGAAGGTTCACTTTTTCCCTTCATTGACTCTTCCCAGACCTCATCTCTGAGCGTAGTCTTTGTTGAATGACTTACATTTCACACTGTTAACCATCCACGAATCTATGCCATAGCTGCTTCTGACGTTTTCCTAAGAGTCTCTCTCAAACCATACTTCTGAAAAGTTGAGGCATAGGACTTTGAGAGAATATTCTTATTCCCTTAGGGAGTTTGTGTTGCTTTGGATCATTTCTATAGTCATTGTATAGAAACATTTTTGGTAAAAATAAAGTTACAAACATGAAGTGGCTTAGTCATGGCCTATATCAATAATAAAAACAAGGGCCATTAAACTTGGTTGCAACATAGGAATCTGAGAGAGTGGAACTATTCAGATAAAAATAACTAGCTCTATGAGCCCAAGCAGGGCAAGAAACTACCTCTAACATGAGAGAGAAAAAGTAAAGGCAATAAAATGTGAATTGTCTGTAATATCTTGGTTGGAATAAGATCACTGTCTTTACATTTGACAGGCTACATTGAATGAAATTATCCACAATTTTTGTTCTGTTTTTAAGGCAAAACCAAATGGATAGCTTGCATATTTGTCATAGATATTTCAGAACATAGGTGCAAAAGTATAATAAACATACTCTTCTTTTTATAAACTTCTATCTTTCCCTTGTTTTTGAAAGCTTGGCTTCTAGGCCATTTTCGTATTTCCCAAGCCACTCCTAACTTATCAGGGGCACAAAAGGCAATGAGTGTAGAACACGGGTGCTAGAACCCAAGTTCTATAATCCTTCTGACCCCATACCACCTAGAGATGTATCCTTCACTTAGAATTCTGTGTTCTCCTCTTAGGGGGTATTATGGCTACGGTTGGCTTCAAAGCATGCTCTTGCATCTGTGAGGGAATAGAACTGTTAAAAAGTGGTAGTGGGGCCTTTTATTGGTGGTGGGTCAACACTATTCCTATTTCACAGATGAGGAAACAGAAGCACATAGATGTTGAGCAAATTACCCAGAGATGTTGAGTAAATAGTTCACATTGTTAGCAAGCTGCAAACTAACTGGATTCACACTCAAGGTGACCAACTCTCCCAGTTTGCTCTGAACTGAGGGGTTTCCTAGCATGCAGGACTTGCAGTGCTAAAACTGAGGCAGGTCTAGGCAAAGCAGAATGGTTGGTCACTCTAGATGTCTGACTTTAGAAGCTCTATACGCCTCGTCTTTTTGCTTCAAACTCTAAAATATTTAGTCTGCTGTGTCCTCCCGTAATCTTCGCGCACTCCCAACCTACTTTCTTCTGCTTGTTGAGTCAGCAGACTGTGCTCACCATTGCATTCGCTGTGAGATTCTCACTACAAATTGCAGCCCATTTACCCTCTTTTCAGGCCTACAGGAAATTGAAAGGCTGATAACTCAGCATCTCTGGTTTTCTGGGCCTCCAACTCTATTGGATTCCCAGGCAGAAAATTGTTATTCTTCCTCCTTGGTGACCCTTGCGTTGAGAAACTCAACAATTGCCTTGATTTCAAAGATGGCAAAGCCTATAAAGAGGAAGAAAGCTAAAGATCTCTGGACATTTAAATCCCTCCATCCAGGTACTCTGTCTGATGCTTTAATGGTGGTTCCTGTCAACCCCAAATTGTCTGTCAGTGATGCCTGAGCTGCTCTTGGCAATTTCTCTCCACAGAAGAGGATTCTGATGGTGGAGGCTCCTGACACCTGCTCTTGTTGGCCACACCTTTTTTAGCAAGGATCCTTCCTTAAGTCTCCTCCGTTTAGTTGATCCTATTATTGTGACCACTTTGAGAGATAGCAATTGCTTCTAGTGGCTTCTTTGACTGATGGTAACAATCCTCCTAACATCAGTTTTTCTAAGATTTTTCTGGAGTCTTTTGCTTTTTCACAAAGCTCAGGGCCTCCTCTATAGCTGATAACGGAGTTTGATGCTTAGTAAGTGCTAGAGTTTTTATTAGATCCTCTAGGGAAAACCATAGTGCTTTACTATGCTCTAAGGCAATGTTTTCCACTGTGGGTCCTTACTGATTAGTGGGTCATGAATCAATGTAGTGGGTCGAGACCAGTCATTTTGAAAAAAAAGTTTAGAAAGACTAGAATAGAAAAATAGAAATACTTTGTATGGAGTAAAGATTAGTATTGTTTTATAAAATTTTTTTTTTAAAGATTTTATTTTTTCCTTTCTCTCCCCAATGCCCCCCGGTACATAGTTGTATATTCTTTGTTGTGGGTCCTTCTAGTTGTGGCATTTGAAATGCTGCCTCAGCGTGGTTTGATGAGCAGTGCCATGTCCACACCCAGGATTTGAACCAACGAAACACTGGGCTGCCTGCCGAGGAGCACATGAACTTAACCACTCGGCCACGGGGCCAACCCCTGTTTTATAAAATTTTTATATCATTATTTTATCTCTGTATATTTGTGTGTACCTGCACACTCATATACATGCCCATATAAAAACATATCCCCTAATGACTTAGATTACAATTATTAAAAGGCTTCTAGAAAGGTTTTTCTTTTTTTGTGAGGAAGATTGGCCCTAAGCTAACATCCGTGCCAATCTTCCTCTATTTTGCATGTCAGATGCTGCCAAAGCATGGCTTGAAGAGTGATGTGTAAGTCTGCACCCTGGATCTGAACCCTTGAATCTTGGGCCGCAAAAGCAGAGCATGTGAACTTAACTACTATGCCTCTGTCTGGCCCCTAGAGAGATTTTTGTAGAAAGACTTTCATCACATTGTTTCTTAAAGCAATGAAATATTGCAAACAACCAAAATGTTTAACAAGAGGAGATTATAAACTCCATGCATATTATATCTACAGCATTCATTGTTGTAGCTCTCCAGAGTTTAGCATTAGAGCCTTGTACGTAGTAGGTGCTCAATAAATATTGTTGACTTTTATTGTTGCTGAGAGATTAAATGCATTCTGAATTATCCATGTGATAGAATGAAAATTATGTCTGCAATAATTTTGTAAACATATGGAAAATGTTCATAATATAATGTTAAGAGAAAATATGTTATATAAGCATATATATATACAATTGTATGTATGCCTATATATGTAAAAGATTGCAAGGAAAAACACCAAAATGTTAACTATGGCTATTTATGGTTAGTAAAATTATAGGTGGTTAAAAATTCTTCATTATTCTTATTATTTTTCAACAGTGAACAAGTCTTACTTTTATAATTAAAACATTTTTTATTCCCTTGATATTGCATTAGATAAGTAAATTTACTCAAAACCACCTGGTATCCCAGATTTAACTGCCCCAGTAGTCCTTTCTTAAGGTCTCATGGTGAAGAAAAGTTCCACTGACTCCCCCTTGTTTGAGGGGAATTTGCCACGCACACTCTACAAAGGGACCTCTTAAGAGTATATTCATTCAGTCAACAAAAATGTATTAAACGTCTTCTTTGTGGGAGCCATTTAGCCAGGTTCAAGGGATTCAGAGTTGAATAGAGCATGATCTGTCTTCCAGGACTTCACAGTCTTTAGGGGAGAAAACAAGAAAGTAACTAATTCCTGTACTATATAATAAATGCTAAGGTAAAGATACGACACTGTGCTATAGGAGATGAATTCCGAGCTCATCACTCCCTTTTTGCGAGGTCTTACCTCCAATAATTTAAGGGCTTGGAAAACATTCTATGATTCTCTTCCCATGTTTCCCCCTGTTTGCCTAAGTCCTGGGGGAAGCCTTACAAATCAAGTCCCAGGAGTGAAGGTGGTCATCTTGTAGTTCCTCAAGAAAAGATGTTAACTGGAGGCAGTATAATGGAGTGGTCAAGAACATCGGTTTTGGATTTCACACACGATGGTGTAGCTTATAATTCCACTGCTCTATGACTCAGGCAAGTCACTCAATTTATCTGAGTCTCATTTTTCATACCTGTATAATGGGATAAGGATATCAACCCTGTAGTGTTGTTGACATTAAAGGACTTAGCTTGGTCCCTGGCACACAGTAGGGCTCATTATATGATAGCAATTATTATTCTGGGTTCTGACAGTTCCAAATTGTTGTCAGGACATGTGAAAGCTAAGTTAAAGTTTCTCTTCTGAGCATTTACTACATAATACAGGCACCAAAAAGTTCACATTTCTTGTAAGTGACTTTACTTTCTAATATAATCTATAAATTATGCCTGAGAGATTGTGTAGATTAATAGATTGAGAATTGAGAAATAGCTTGAGAAATTGACAGCTGGGAAAATCTCACGTACATTTTAATAAGTCTTAGTAAAGATTTTGGGAGAAGTTGACTAATCATAATTGTTTGCTTGCTAGATGGAGGCCCCTGAAAGGCAGCCACTTTGAGAGAGGAGGGGCCCTTACTATAGATCTCCAGGTCATTGTTTCCTTTGCTTCTCCTGGAAGATTCCATCGTATGTCACTTTGCCACAATTCTGAATGTTTGTGTCTTTATAGCTCTGATCTTGGAAGATTAATGCTTATACACCTCAAGCAAACAAACAAAGAAATAAAACCACACAATAATAATTTGCTTGAAATCATGCATTTTGTAAAGAAAATGTTTCATTCTTTAAGCAGCTATAAACATTTGACAGAACATTTGTTTTCTTCCTATTCTGGTGCTGACTCATTTCCGCAAGTATCTCTATTAATCAGGATCCTTTCAGTTGCCAGTGAAAAGTCCAGAGGTTGTTCAGCTTCAGGCACAACTTGATCTGATAGGCCAAATGATGTTACCGGGAAGCCATCTCTCCCTCTCTCTAAGCTCTTTTTCTCTGTGTTAACATCCACTTGGGGGAGGCAAGCTCTCCCGAAGGGGTGGAGAAGATAAGACTGAACACCAGCTCCAGGCTTATAGTCTTCCAGCTTAGCAGCTGCAGCTAAAAGTGGGTCATCTTCTCTGATAGCAAAAGTCTTTGGATTAACTTTTATTGGCACAGATTGGAGTCAGCAGGTGTGCTCCCCCAGGAAAGAAGAGGTGTTATCCCACTTGGTGCCCACATGAGATTGGATGCTGGGTGGGCAGAAACAAAAACAAGCAAACATATCCCCCTACCCCTCCCAAAACAAAAACAAAAACGAATGCTCACTACAGTAACTCAATTCACTTACTTGAAATAAACATAAAATTTAGAATAATGACACTCACTAAGGCACCTTTCTCTTCCATTTATGATTTCACTGACATATCTTCAATGGCTAATTCTATGCAGATGACTGCCATGTCTCTATCTCAACATGAACCTCTCTCCTTGACTCCAGGGTCAAATACCCTACCACTTGTTTGACATCTCTAGTTGAATGTTATACCTACATCTCAGTCAAAAATAAATCTGTCTCACACACATATACAGACACACAGACATTTAAGTGTGTGTGTATGTGCATGAATGAAAGGGAGAGAGAGAGAGGATTTGCATGAATATTTGGTGTTTTTAAAAGTACACTGTTGACCTATAGGTACTTAAATGAGGCAACATTTCTGTATTAACTGATTCACTGGTAAAACAAAAAATTAACAAGCAATTGTGGGCTGATCAACATGACCCTTTCTCCAAAAAACAATTAAAGGTATTATTATGGTTAGACACTAACAAACAATGAGAAACAATATGCTTTTCTGCTGAGTCTTCATAAGAAAATCTGTTAACCTATTTCTGGACTTCTGTTCAAACCGAACATGCTGTTCATTCCATTGATAGGAAGGTTACGTGGTGTCACCCTGGCCCAAGTGCTGGCACGTGAACTTGCTGGCAAACCACAGCTTGTCAGTTCCCACAAATGAGTCAGCTGGGATGGAAATTCCAATTAGAACAAATTTATAGTCCTGTTTTTATTTGTCAATTTAAGGAGCTGTCATGATTGTCACAGTGTACATATTTAGGTTGGTGAGTTTTAAAGTTTCAAATATGAAAATGACTTGTTTCCTGTGAATCTTCAAGATTGTGGCTCTGATAAGGGAGATACCAAGCTGTAGACCTTAAGAACAAGAATGAAATAGAAACTTTTGTTAGGAAAGTCCTCTATAAAAATTGCAATTTTGAATGGAGTTATCTTGTAGTGCTCTTGTTTATTTAATTTCTTAAAATGCAAACTAAAAACGTGTTTTTATGGGTTTTAATCATTTTGATTTTTATTCTGTATTTTGTTAAAGTCTTATCTAAAACAGAATAGAGAATGAGAAAGACAATTTACCAAGATAGAGGTATTTTCCCTCCTTCAGAAACAGCTTTGCCCAAGGCCAAACTCATCATCTTCCACCAAGACTAGTTCTTTTCTCTTGGTTTCTTATTTCTGTTCAAAGCTTGATGATTTTTCAAATGTTGTTTGCCTCTGTTTCAGCATAGTGGTCTAATATTGATCATGCTTTGTTTATGAGTATGTGATGTGAGAATTAATCACGTTTGTGCTTAAAATGGCAGGGCATTCACTTCTTAATGTTTGATTTCTTCCACTCATAATTTTCGCACTATGGAAAATCTTGTCACTGGCAAGATATGTGGTAATGGTATAACTTCAAGGCCCTTCGAGCTTCTAAGGATGATGGGGGACAAAGGGAATGAGGAAAAATAGTTGCTTATACTCCTGGTTTGAGTTTGGAGGGGAAAAAAGTTTTAATCAAGAACAATTTGAGTTCACCGGAGGAACCCTGCTGTGTGAAAATAGAATAGACTTTTTGGTTTTTTTTTTTTAATGTTTGTGCTGCTTTTGTTTCAAGAGATGCTTCCAAGAATCCAATAAAGAACAATTTCGATTCATCTTTATAAATATATAGTGCTAATAGTATTGTAGTTAGAGGGTAGTTTCCCTTTTGTAACGGTTTTTAATATTGGTCTATTACATTCTCTAAGCACTTTCCTTGCAATAGCTTCATTTATTCCTTAGCTCTTTGGGCCATCAAAGGTTTCTGCTCTGGCTATAAAGCATGGTACTTAACTGTGCATCAAGCCCTCACTATAGTTTCTCATCTACATTCTCCATATGTTGTCAACTCTCAGCCTCTCTCTTATTTATAAACCCTTTTGCCTAGTCTTACTGTTGCCACTGCTGCTACAGAATTTTGCTGATGTTGGAAGTCACAATTGTTAGACCAGGAAAAGACATAGTTTGAATTTCTGACAGTTTGGATAGACTTCAATCAAAGCAATGTGATTATACCTAAAGTGTTTGATGAAAAATGAGGGTTACAGTAAGGGACACAGTTTTAAGTTCCAGGAATACGTGTTTGCATCTCTTATTTATGAGGAGTCTGACAGCATCAGCCCCAAACAGGATTATGGGGCATTCAGGGAAGTGGTGGCAGCACAGCTACATGCCCCCGCTGGAAAATCGGGGTAAACGACACAATATTTCAAGGCCTGAAGGCTTTCTTCACCTCTGTTCCCAGGATTTCACCAGGTCAGTCGGTAGAGTGGCTGGTGGCCCATTTCACTACATGGCTTAGGTGGCTTTGAGTTTTGGTTCTTATTGTCATAGTTTTGCTTAGTCTCTCATTCTGTGATAGCTGCAAAAATACAAGTTTTCCAAATGGTCTCCTTGCCTTCCAGTTGACCCTAATCAAATCCATGGTTTGCATGGCTGAACAGGTTATCTTTTTAAAAGACATTAATTTATTAATTCAATCATTCAAGATCCACTTAGCTTTATAGAGCACCTATGATGTGAAGGCCCTTGTGACAACACCAGTAGGGGAGACCAACTTGTATACAGAAAATTGCAAGACAATGTGATAAGTGCTTTAACTGATATAAAATTTTCCACGCTACTTTACTGTTAATAAGAACTAAAGTTTAAGTTCTTTCCCTAAAATAAAACATCCTTCACAATTTGAATCCACTCTACCAACACAGCCTCATTTTCAGGCCCTTCCTCCATGTGCACTCTACTTTTCAGTCACATAAAATGTGCTGATGTTCCTGGGGCGTGCCCCATCCCCACAACTGGAGAATTCTACACATTCTTCAAGATTTAGCTCAAGCGTCATTATCTCCTTTTTGACTATGACTTCGTAACTCCAAAGCAGAGTTAGTCATTCACTCCTTTGGGCTCTTGTGGAAATTTTTATATATCTCTTTTTTTTTCATGGCTCATAAAATATTTCATTATAATATTCACTAAATTGTGAGGTTCTTGAAGACAGGGAGTATATCTTATGCCTTTTATTTTTCTGATGTTTGTTTAATGACTGGCACACACAAGATGTGCAACGCATTTTTGGGATGAGAAAATGAATGAATGATTGAATGAACTATGAAGCCAGCATTCGCAGTTACCATTGGATTTGTTTTACAATCGACACAGTTGAAATACTCTGTACTGTTAAGCAATTATCTTCTAGTAGAACACCTGGTAGAAATCTATAAATATGTTGGCCAACAACTCAAAGTGATTAGTGCAACCAATTTACTGCAATTAGAAGGAGGCCCATGCTCCATGGAATTTAAAAGGTGCATTGATTACACACCTGTACAACATAAAAGAGACTATGACTATTGCAATAATCATGAAATCATATCACTCTTTCACTAATAAGTTAAATAGGCCACCAACATAGGTATTTTATAAAAATAAAGTCAGAGAAAAGCAAAACGTGAAAGTGGGCTACAAGAAGGAAATTTGAGAGGAATCACCAAAACAAAGAATTTTTAAAGACGATGATGTAGTTCCATGCACACGTCCACTCACACCGATATCATCATTTTTATGTCTTATTCGGCCTTTTTAGAAGTTACCAGAGGAAGTTGGATTAGAGAAGGTCAAATTCCGTGGAAAGCAGCGTGCATACAGCTTCATTTTGGAGTGGAAGTTCCTTCAATGTCATTCAGTGGTTAGACCCCGAGTTTGGGAGGCACCCTGCCTGGGTATGAGTCCCAGCTCTACCCCCTCCTAGCTGTATAATATAGGAAGGTTATTTAACCTCTCTGTTTCTTTTTTGCTTTATCTATAAAATGAGAATAATAATACCTATCTCATAGGATTGTTGAGAGCATGTAAAAGTATAAACTCTCAAAAATACTAGCTTTTATCACAGTACCATTCATCAATTTCCTCTTTGGGCTCTTATATTCTATTTTCTTTACCGTTTTTTAGCATGTATTCTCACTGGGACTCGGTTCCTTCATATATTTTCCATATTGTATATCTTTCAGATGTTCCTGTAAAGTTGCTACATCTGAGGTATTGGCATTTTATTTTATCTAGGAAATGGTAATGATCATTGGTGGGTGCAAGAGAAACACCAAACTCATTAGTAACCAAGGTCATAAGATGATTGCATCTTTTTACTTTTATTGTTCACTATGTATTGCTCAGAAATCCTTTATGTTGCCTAGAAAGGCTGTGAATCAGCTATTATCACTGAATTCAGGGCTAAAATAAGCACATTTAATTGTAACTAAGTTAACAAAAGCTAAGTGCTGAGAAAAATTATTAAAAGTTCTCTGTAATGATGATTCTGTTCCTGGGCCTCATAATTAGAATGGAATACAATAATTATTGTATTGGTTAGAGCTGCATCCTACTTTGGTTTGACAATCAGAGCCAAAGACACAGCAATCTTCCTTCAAATATGTGCAAGGCCTGTTCTGTTGAATGACTCACTACAATATTTCAGATAATTTCTTTTATGATCAAACTTGAAAAATAAATAATTATTCAGATGATGAGAGTTGATAAAAATAAAATCAATTAATGAATGCCAACAAAGCAAGCATTTCTTTGTTATGTATTAGGAAATATAAATTAAGATTTTGGATCTTAATACTTACTATTTTGATTTTGGATCTTAGTACTTACTATTTTCATTGAAACTTTGAATTGTGGACTATGTACTGTTAGTATGATGGAAAGCTTTTCTCCATTTTAGATGGGCTATTTATACCCAATTGTAAATGAGCTGTTTATGTGAAATTAGCAAAAAAATACATCAGTAGAACTGATTTTAATGTGTTAAATATCCCATTGCAAAATTATTTTCTATACTAACCTGTGACCCAAGATGCTAAACATTCGCTGTTTAAGAATATCATGAGAGAGTATGAGTGGAGAGTAAATTAAGGAAGGACATACAGTGTCTTCTATTTGTAGGAATCAAGAATGAAAACGTGCTTCACCTGGAGTATTAAGCCTCATCACGGTGACTACTTCTTTGACCAACAGAGATCATCATAAACCAAAAGCTGTGCCAGTTGTGCCATGGATAAAGTTATTGCATTATAAAAATCAAGTGAATGAATGAAAAAAACAAATGGATACATGTTAAGAACTAAGTTTTGGATGTGATATCTATGCATAGCTCTATGATATCTATGAGACTGAGCAGGTCTCATATTGAGAAAACAATCAATCAAGAGTTCCAAGTAAAGATGAAGGGTTGAACATATTACATCTACAATCCATCTCTAAATTCTCACTCAATAATAGCAAATGGATTTTTTAAAGGTTGTATGAGTTAGCTTTTGCTATATAACAAAATACCCCCAAAGGTAGTGGCTTAAGCAACGACTGTTTATTTAGCCCATGATTTGGTCGATTAGCAGTGTGGGTTGGGCTCAAATAGATGATTTATCTGGTCTCAGCAAATTCCCTCATGTAGCTTCAGTCAGCTGCAGGTCAAATGCAGCTTTGCTGATCTTGGCTGGGTTCTCCCATCTCTGGGGCCTCCAATGGGACCACTGGGCTGACTCAGGCTCCCACCTTCCATCAGACCAGTTTGGGCTTGTTTGTACAGAAAAGAAGGGGGTCTCAAGAAAGCGAGTGGAAGTGTGTAAGGTGTACTCAGGTCTACTCTCAGATCTGATGCATTGTCACTTCTGCCTCATTCTATTGACCCAAGCAAGTCATAAGGCCTGTCTAGATTTAAAGGACGGCAAAACTGGCTCTATCTCTTAATTGGAGGACCTGTGAATTTATATTACAAGGGGCATGAATATGAAGAGGGGAATAATTAGAGCTATTTCTGTAATTAATCTACCACAGAGGTACAAACCCACAAGAATAAAGAGAAAGAAGAGACGAGAACAGGGGTGAAATTTTGGAAACTGGAAAGAAAACACGTGAGTGGCAATTGACTTAAAGACAGCTCAGAAAGCTGAATCCCAAACTGGCCGTGGAGAATGCCAAGAAGTAACTTAATGTATTAGTAAGTATAATCCACAGAATCTTCTAAAGTCTCAGGAATTGGTATATATGATTGATATATATATTATATACATATATACATATACACACACACAAGCACAGTAGGTATTTACAGAAGTGGGAGAATGAAGGTGAAGATAAAACCAGGAAGATTTGTCAAATTCTCTTTAAGAAGTACTGTAGTTAGACCCTCAAAAACTATTCCTCAGTCTTCTGAGTCGTTAACTGCTACTCCCTCTACATTCCACTACAGAGAAAACAGGAGATTTAGTTATGAAGAGGATAAAATCAAGGGTCTCTGGACTTGTTGACACCCTAGGCTCAACCAAGGACTGAGGTGCTGTGGTAGGAAAAATAATGGCCATCAAAGATGACCACATCCTAATCCCCAGAACCTATGAATGTATTAAGTTATACGGGAAAAGGGAATTAAGGTTGCGGGTAAAATTAAGGTTGCCAATTAGCTGACCTTGAGATGGGAGATTATCCTAGATTATCTGGGTAGGCCCAACATCATCATAAGAGTGTTTATAAGTGGAAGAGAGAGGCAGAAGTGGGAGGATCAGAGAGATGGTAGCATGGGGAAGACTTGGCTGCTATTGCTGGCTTTGAAATTGGAGGAAGATGGCAGAAGCCAAGGAGTGTGGGTAGGTTCTAGAAGCTGGAAAGAGTAGAGAAATGGATTTCCCTTAGAGGTTCCGAAAAGGAACCCAGCCCTCCTGATATTTTGATTTTATTCCAGTAAAACCCTTTCAGACTCTGAACTACAGAATTGTAAGATAATAAATTTGTATTCTTTTAAGCCACAAAGTATGTGGTAATTTGTTTGATCTGCTATAGGAAACTAATACAGGTGCTGATTGAAAACAGGAGGATGTAGTGAATATTTACATACTAAATGCTAAGACTCCCATTTGTCTTGGTCAATATGATTTCCAGAATACTGGCAGCGGGCCTTTACCCTTTAGGCAGGAGCCTGGAAGAGCCTTTTCTGGGGAAGCTGATCAGTCCAGACAGATTACTTAAAGATGCTGACGTCTGGGATTGCCAGTAAAACGGCTCAGTCAGACCGCTCTACAGTAAAGCCCACAGCTGACAAGCACCACCATGTACTTGAGCCTCTAAAGCTTTGAGTGTCTCATTCCTAAGGCTCCAGAGACATCTGAGGAAAGCACATAAAGAGACATTCACAGACAACACAAACAGAGTCTGAGGCACTCGGAGAAAGCTTCTTGAGGACATGGTATGAAGCAATGAGGAATGGGAGTAGCAAATACTTAGGCAAATGCTGGTGGCAGGGGGTGGGAAGAAGGACATTCCAGTCAGAAAAAGCATGAATTGGAATCCCTGAGGAGAGCTACTTCCTGGTGTGGTTTAGGAGCTGGAAGTGGGCCTTTGTGACTAGAGCTTAGAGAGCTAGAGAACAAGGAGGAAAGCGAAGGAAAACAGCAAAGGAATAGTGTGAAGAAATAAAGTCTTCGAGGGCCTAAATTTAGGATCTTCTAGCAGTCCACAATCGAATTGGAGGAAGTAAATATTTATATACATATATGCATACACGTATGTATACGTATATGTATACATTATACATATACTCACATATATCCATGATATATATATATATGTATAATACATTTACATATGCACATAAAATACAAATCTCAACCTCTAACTGGCATTTGACATTAGTTTTTGTGATGAAAGGATAGGAGAAGGTAATCATCTCTTTGCACACTGAACGTGGGTGGGGAGGAGAGGCTGCAGGAACTGTTGGTTCCGTTGCGTATAATCGAGGCAAAGAGAGGCCAGGTCTTCGTGGGAGGTAGTGGCGGCATGTAGAAATGAGATATGGTCAGACCAACAGCTCTCTTCACCGTTCCCTAGGGCCCACATCTGTCAGGGGTGATGAAAGATGTGTGATAGGTCTATTGAATATTGTATCTTCCTTCTTAATGTCATTGCTTGTGACATTTATTCCCAGGATGACTAAAAAGCAAAAGTTCAATCTCGTGGCATTTCTGGAGCTGGATGACCTGGGAAGTTCAGGCTTCTTCTTTGGACTGACTTTGCTACTTTTCCTTGAAATTTTCTCAACATTGGGAGCGTCATATCTGGAGAGACGGGAAAGGACTCTCTTTTTGGCAATGCATATGACACTGAGTTAAAAAACAAAACAAAACAAAACTGGCTTTTGCCAAATGAAAAAAGAACCTTTAAACTCCCCAAAAGGAAACAACGTAAGGAAAAAAACACAGAAACTAGACCGTGCTGTTAACTGTCCAAATGTGCAATTAAGCGCATCAGAGTTTTAAGTGGTCTGCAAAACGTTTCCTGAACAATCTAGTTAATATATGGCAATGGCTCCACATTAATTGTGACTCTTCAAATCAAGTAACTCTCCATGCCCTTCTCTGGAGAACACACTGGAGAAAAAAAATTGGCCCTTCTGACTCACTCTGCTTGTTCTTAAAACAGCAATAACAGCAGCAGCAAAATGCTAGGTTTAGCCTGTTGGGTTTCTTGACGCAAGAATTGCTGAAGGGGGCTGGGATCTGTAGCCAGCTTAAAGCTGTCTTCTTCATCTCCCACATCTTGACAGCAAATAGTGGTTAAATTCTAGCTTGCCTACTCTTTACTTCTGTTGCAGTCGGACTTTTCTTTATGAGTGTCCATCTTTTTGGAGCCGTAGTGATTTTGTTTTTTTTAGGAAGATTAGCCGTGAGCTAACTACTGCCAGTCTTCCTCTTTTTGCTGAGGAAGACTGGCCCGGAGCTAACATCCGTGCCCATCTTCCTCTACTTTATATGTGGGACGCCTACCACAGCATGGCTTTTGCCAAGCAGTGCCATATCCGCACCCGGGATCCCAACCGGCAAACCCCGGGCTGCCAAGAAGCAGAACATGTGCACTTAACCACTGTGCCACCAGGCTAGCCCCTGTAGTGATATTTTTACTGAATCTATGTTGTGGGTGCTTAGCACAAGGAGTTGTATGGAGCAGGCCACTCAATAAATATTGGTTGAAGTGAATTGAATAAGATTTAAAAAGTAACTGAAAGCGTGGATTAGCAAAATCTTATTTATAGAATGTGTTGTAAGCCTCGTTTAATTGTAGGCATAGTTATTATGTCCAAGCATTTTATCATAATATATTGATTCAGTTTAACAAATATTTCCTGAGCCCAACCAGCCACACTTCACCAGGAGCCTGGAAAGGGAGGAGAGAGAGAAGTACAAAGCCATATTAAACAGATCCCTTGCTCTCCAGGAGTTTATGATCCCGCAGGACAGATGGACTAGAATGATGACCTGTTTTTTTAAGTGTTGGGTAATGGAGACAATTGGAATGTCCTTGAAGCAAAATCTTACTTCGCTTACTCAAAGCACACGAGGTAAATGAAAGGAAAACAAGACATCTAGTTCAAGATTGGGGAAAAAAAGAAACAGAAAGAAACCAAGTTTGGGTGCGTTGTGCTTTCTGAGGGTAAATGAAATGCTTCTGGAGCCAGTCCACTAAAAGCCAGGGCTTCTTGTTCCCGAATTAAGACCTGAGTCACAGGCTGGTTCCCTTCCTCCCCAACGTCACCCTGACTGCCCACCCATCCCCCCATCTCTCCATGAGTAACTAACTCCCTTTGGCTTTGGCATAAACTGCTCAACACAAGGGAGTTCCCACCCAACAATGGTGCCACCCTCTCCCAATCCTGCATGCATCCCTCTACTGGTCTGTCTTTTTACATGAACTATATTAGGGAATCAGTTTCAAAAGTTTGAGATTTGTAAATGACTCTTGAGCAAGAAAACGCTTAAATTGGCCTTGGAGGAATCTGTCTTTCTGGGCTCAATATTTCTTGGGACTGTTCGTGTTATGAGGGCTACTGCCAGGAGTTGAATGGAACCCCCAAACCAAACAGACACTGGGGGGGGGGGTGACCCATGGAGGAGCCAGCTTGTTCTATACTTTCTAGGGAGACAGGAAGCTATTGTCTCTCAAACTTCTTCTGAATGGTTTGGAATCATGCTGCATTGAGAACAGTAGTGAGCATCTCTAGTTTCTGTCCAGAGCCTTCCGAAAATAATCCCACTTTTTCTTGGGAACTGCTTTTCCTTCCACTCTAACCATGAGGTTCTAGAGGGAGCTGCCATGTTCTGACTTGACATCACTTATCTCGCCACAGGTGGTCGGTCCAGATGTGCACGAATTACCGAAAGAGGGCAAATCAAAGTAATCCCTGGGATTTTCCTTACTGGAATTGAGGAAAGAGAGAAAATCCTTCTCAGACTGTGGGAGGTTTGGGAAGGAAGCTTGCCAACTCTTGGCAGTTGTGTTTTCTGTTACATGGTATCAGATGGTCTGCGGTGAGGTATGATACGCACAGAGAAAGAGAAAGACAAGAGATACACTAAAGGAATCCTAGTGGTATTTGAGTCCCTGGTTCCGATTGTTCAGGAGGCATAGCTTAACTCTGCATAAATTTGGTTGTTTAATCTTTCCTTCAGTCACTAGAAACACACCCATATTCTTCCAAATAAACCCCCTTTTTGTGTATTTTGCCTCGCATCCCATTTTTATCACTGGCAACCTTTAAAAGAGTCCTGATTTAATAAAAGGATATGCTCTGATGCCGGCCCCTCATCTCTCTCGTCTCTCTATCTCCTATAATCTTCCCTTTTCTTTTAGAAACCACCAGTGGTTTCCATTCTTTTGTGTGTAATTTTCTCAGTTTATTTCCTCCTCATCTCCCTGGTCTTACATTCTTCCCTTTTCCTTTTTCTTTAACACTGCCCAGATGTCCAGTGTTCTTTTTTTCCTAGTGGTTAATTATCATTCATTTTATGTAAACAACCAGTTTAAAGATGTTTTCAACTGCATCCTAAAGGTCCTTTTAGAAGTGATTCTTTGGTGGCTATTATTTTGGATTATGTCAAAGATAAAGATTCAGAAAATAGAAATAAAAGTGTTGTTCCTATTGATTACTTCTGGGTTATATAGTTACAGATGATTTTTTTGGTTTTTAGTTTATATTTGAAGAAATTTCTACAATCAACGTTTTGCTTTTATTAAAAAATCATTAAAATATTTTATCATTGATCATCAAAATATGTCCCATAAATACCTACCTATTTCCCATTTGTCCTTGTTGGCAAACTACTTAATGTTAAAAGATCTATCTAAGGATGACTCTATCAAAAAATCTCCCCTAAGACAATCAAGAGACTTGTAGCTTAATTCTCCTAGGCAAATATGGAGGATAAATGAATAAATAAATGAATGGAGAGATGAATGAATAAGTGTTTCCCCTAAACAAAAAGCAGATACTGTTATGGCAAAGCCTGATTCAGTATAAGGCCCTCAGATAATTTACCAGGCTGTCAATTTCTTTCAGCAGCTATGTCTGCACTATTTGACCAAAATGAATATTCAGTAAATTCTCTGGGCTAAACCTGGTAATGGTATATTTGACAGCTTTAAATAGAGAAGGAAAGCTACGCTTCTGGATTCATCCCAGCTGGTAAAGGAAAGGCAGATGCTCAGTACAAATATTTTAGCAAGTTACAAAGGCAGTGAGGATGAAAAGGGTCAGAATGAAAATAATTCTCTCTCAAATGAAACATCTGGCCATGGAGAGTCACAGACGTGGTATCTTTGGTTTAAAGGGAGCTATTACCCATACGACTTTAGACTGAGTTGCAACACCGATGGCAAATTAGGAGAAAATAAGCCAATTAAGGAGAAACTGAGGTAGTTTAAAGGGAATGATAGTACTCAAGATATGGAGAAACTGGCACATCATATAGATATAGTGCTCATGGAAATGTATATAGGAACCACACTTGTGCAAATATTCTGGTCATATGTCTCATGCCTTCCAACTAAGCAAATCCACTTGAAAGAATTTATATTAAGGAAAGTTTCAGGAGATTATACAGATATACATGTACAAGGATGTTGATTGGACTATTTTTGTTAATAAGAAGGAAATTGAAACAACTTATAAACTTCAACAAGAGGTGCCTGGTTGAATTATGGCACATCCATAACATGAATATTATGCAGCAGTTAAAAATGATATTGATTTATATTCATGAGCATGGATCTATATCCAACATATTCATGTATATTTTTAAGTGAAAAAGCAGATTTTAAAGTAGTATGTATAAAGTGATGCTGCTTTTGTTAAAAATATTAGTATCTTATATAAATACATACTTACAAATATGGAATTTAAAAAATTCTGAAAAGTTGCGCTAAAATGTTTGCAGTAGTTATATTTGGGATTACACATTTAAAAATGTGTTTGCTTATCTTAATTTCCTGTTTTTCCATAAGAAATACAAGTTATAAATATAATAATAGGAATACCAGGTTTTAGAGGAGAAGATGGGGACATTGATAAGTCAATTGCTTCCTTCCTTAGGGGGAACCTTCCATTCTTAGAGAGCCCACTCTCCCCACCCTTCTTCCTGCCCTCCTACCTTCTTACTCTGGAAGAGATAGGTGTACTGTATGTTACAGGACCCTATCTGTCCTGGACATCCCCCTCGGGGATCTGGACACTGAAAGGTAAAGCCAGATGATGAGTACCTCAACTGAAAGGTCATGGAGAATGGGATCCAGACTTGGCACTGGACAGGCCAAAGCCACAGACGGGCTAAACTATGAGAGAGCAGACAGACCCTGAATAAACCCTGAAAGCCAGCCTGCAGAGAGGGCACGGGGTGGAGACATGCCAGAGAACACCAGAGCTGAGAGACCAACTGAGGGGCCCACGAGGAACGGAAGGTGTGACCCTGCTATCAAACCGTCCAGTTCCTGTTTTGATGTGGCCTGACTCTATTTCCATGTCTGGCTTTCAGAACATCTGTGAAATTATCTGTTTTATTTTTTAAGTAAAAATCCCTTTTACCCGAGGATTGGAGTGAGTTTATATTCATTGTGCTAGCTTTGATCAAGACAGAAGGGTGTTCTCTGAGACACATAGCAGGTAGGGCAGCAGTTGGAACTGACTAGGCTGCCATCATGAGCTCACCATCATCCATGGCCTCCGTAAGAGGCTCACCAGCATGTCCAACACCAAACTGGGCTTTGACTTTTCCAACCTTGACCACAAAGACTGGGAAACTGGTGTGGCAGTTCTCTTTCCAGAACCACTGAAAAAAATGAGAAGTAAAATCTTGACAAACGTTTCTGCTGAAGCAGCTCTAATTCCTATCTATCCCAAATTGTGGTTTTGTGGATTTCCTTAAAGACTTTTGAAGGTGAGGAATTTTACAGTGCACTCTCCTCCACATTCTGAATTCTGTTGTGCAGAACTTAGCCTAATGTGCTTGACATCCTGGGCGAAAAAAGCACTATATTGATGCATCATCAATATAATAATATAAATTGAATCAGAATGTTCATTCTGCTCTGCCGAGTTTCTTTCCTGAGCTGATTGTGTCTGAAACGGCTCTTGTTAGAAGCTTTCTTATTATGAGGAACTCACTGTTCTGTTCCAGCCCTCTGTCAAGTACCACCTGTTTGGCACTTTCTACTCTTAGTTTCTCAAGTCAAGTAGCTCATCATGTGAAGATTTGAAGCTCCAAGTCACGGCACTAGAATTGCAGTGTGCTACTTCTCCTGATTAAGTTTTTTTGAGGAAGATTAGCCCTGAGCTAACATCTGCTGCCAATTCTCCTCTTCTTTTTTGGCTAAGGAAGAATGGCCCTGAGCTAACATCCGTGCCCATCTTCCTCTACTTTATATGTGGGACGCCTGCCGCAGCATGGCTGGCCAAGTGGTGCCACATCCGCACTTGGGATCCAAACCGCTGAACCCTGGGTTGCCGAAGTGGAACGTGCGCACTTAACCGCTGCGCCATCAGTGATTAGGTTTTCCTGTTAGTAAGTTAGGGTTGTACTTTGAAGAGTAAATGATGACAGTTTGGATACTTGATTGTTGACAAGGTCAAATGGTGGCCCAACACATGATGATCTTAACATTTTCTCTAATAATCTTCTCCCAGTTGCATAATTCATCTTTTATTCTTATACAGAGGTATGGATTATTTGCAGTGTCCTAAATCACTTGCCATTCAAGTGGACTGGATAAGTGTCTAAACTATGTATTGCTATGGATGGGTCTTTTTTTTATTATAGACTTTATTTTTTAGAACAGTTTTGGCATTACGGAAAAATTGAGCAGCTAATATCGAGAGTTCCCATATGCCTCTCCCCACCACCCCAACACAGGTTTCCCCTATTATTAACATCTTACATTAATATGGTAATTTGTTACAATTAAGGAACCAATATTGATACATTATATACTAAAGTCCATAGTTTATTCAGATTTATTTAGTTTTTACCGAATGCCCTTTTTCTCTTCCAGGATCCCATCCAGGGTACCACAGCACATTTAATTGTCATATTTCCTTAGGCTGCTCTTGGCTGTGTAAAACAAAAACCAAAACAAATAGGAGCCCTGAAGAACAAATTCCAGGGGGAGAGACACAGGTCCTGTGATGCACCTTTTCCTTGTGGCGCTCACACTGGGTGTGCCCCGCTCTTCCCTTACGTAGGCCCATCCCTTAGCGTTGGTAAGACAGGCTGTAATTTTTACAAATGACTCAAAAAGTGAGGAACCAAACAATTTAAAAATGTGTGGAAAAAACAAACAACTCAATAATAATACATTCTCTGAATTATAGCTTTAGTATTTACTATCCTAATAGAAGTATTAACATGCTTTATTAAACCCCCAAAGTTCTTTATTCTAACATAAAGCTGGTACCAAAGTATGACTTTTCTCCCTCTTAGTGTCCTAGGTGACTTGGCTTGGTATTGTCTGGTCATTGTCTGTGTTCTTGGCTCTCTAAAGGTCCTTTTATGCCCAATTAAGTGCCAAAATCCTTTCTTTATTAAAACTCAAACATTTTCTGAGTTTGAAGGTTCTCGATGATTTCTTCCCACTCAGTTCTAGCTTCTAGTTTGAGATCCTTGCTGAGAGCTTGGACCAAGCTTTAGAATGCCTGCAAAGTCTGTGCTCCTCTTTTAGAGGCCCCCTTCCTTCCCTGCTGAACTGTTCCAGGCAGTTTTTTAAGCAAATGTGTTCCTGTTGACACTATGCAACCGTGTCTTCGTGGCCATTGCTGAGTGGACCAGATGTGGACATTGGGCCAAGGACAACCTGTAAGCTGTGAGGTCATGGAGCAAGAGCGTTGTTCAACCAGAACAATGAGGAATAAATAGGACAAATCAGAATTTCTGATAAGAAACTTAGAGAATGAAGGTAGCAAAGCCATAGGACAGAAGGGCCGTGAAAGATCATGAATAATAGAAACTGTGAGTAAGCAGAAGTCATGAGTGAATCAAAGTGATGAGTAAGTGGAAACCAGATGACACAGGTAGTTGTTTGCAGCGGCAGGAGAGGTACAAGGAGAGACAGTAATAAGCTGACTCCTTATACGAGCAGAATTCTATGAACTTCTGGGGCAGAAGGGATGAAAAGGTAACCAGGATCTAGAATTGTGTTGGACCCCACGCCATCTCCCAGTTCGTGAGCTTCTTTCCTTCTCTGGGAGGCCTAATCTTTGGGGTATTCTCAGGTTCCGCAGACATTCGCGTTAGCCTCATTTCCGTGTGCATTATTTTACGTTATACAAGTCTTGTTCCTCAAGGTAACATAAGGGAATTGAAATAGTCCATGTGCTTTGTCTCCATTCAGGTTGGCAGGAGTTGTGATTAACACTGCAAATCTAACCCTCTCCAGCTCAGCTTCTTTGCTTTGCGCGTCTCAGACATTCCAAACTGTTTTGTAGAGGTTTGACCTTCACCCCCAACATAGGGAAGTAACATTATAAAAGCCCGATTAATGCAATAAAAATAATTTATATCTTGGATGAAAAAGGTTGCATCCTCAAAATTTCCTTTGTCAACTCCCATCTACTTGCACTGGATCATTTTGTTAACTGACTTACAATCAAGTTAGTTATTCATTATTTGATTTCAGACTAGTTATAGGCTTTCTCTTCACCTACTCTCTAATAATGAGTCACTAATATTTATATATGCAAGGTTTTGTTCTAAGAAATGTACATATATTAATTCATTTAATCCTCATGTTAACCGTGTAAGGAAGGTGTAATCAGCATTCCCCTTTTGTAAGGACGTTGTGGCTTATAGAGGTTAAATAATTAACCAGAGTTCATACAGCTAATAAGTGGGATTTGAAGTGTAATCTGATATTAGAGTCTTAGTTCTTAACCAGGGGCCATGTCCTCTGACACCCATCAGCCCAGGGACCGAGTTCTTCCTATATTCTGATAGTTGGCACTGAGGCTAACATCCAGTCGATTGCTTGCCTCGATCTCCCTGAGTCTACATTCCCCATTAGTGTGCTCAGCTTGCCTGTAGACAAATCCCTGATAAACACCCCTTAAGAGTGAGCATTGTGAAAATAAACTAGACTGGCACTTCACCCTGGAGCCAGAGGAATCCAGCTCCCATCGTCTGCTTCCTCAAAATAACCTGTCTGAACCAGTGTGCCTCAACATCCAGTCATTTCCACGGGGGGATGAATCCATAGAACAACATTTCCTCCTACAGGCTGACGTGTTTCTTCTATTTCCTCAACGGTTTGCATTGTTCTTTTTCACTGAATGTCAGAGCTTACCAGGCAATGGGGCAGTGAATGGTGTAGTGATGGTCACTTTCTTCGTAAGGTGCTCCCACGGCTGCTGGATGTTGATCGTTCTCTGTCCTCCAGCGGCAGTGGCTTCCTGCTGAGTCACTCTTCACTGGTGTCCCTGTTCTGGCTGCATGGCTATCTGTGTGACAGGCTCCAACAGATGCTGGTCTGCTCTGTTTCTGGGAGCTTCCATTACAGAAGTTGCCATTTTCCAAGGAGTTCTGCTCCTCGTATTACATTGATCTCTTGCTAGGGGAGGGAATGACACCCCTTATTCAGTCTCCTAACGTCTTTTCCTAACATAGGCAGAAGGGAAAAGACTGACTCCATTTATAAAGCTCCTTATGCCAATCTCAAGCTGTCCAATAGCATCTCCTTCTCTCTTAGGGATTCCCTACCTCCAGAGAAAGACCCAGGGGTACAGGACTGATAGCTCCTCACCCTTTCTAAGAAGTGGCTAGTGGAGAGAACTAGTCTAGTATTATAGGTGGCTGACACTAATATTTGCCTTCCCAGGAGCTGCTCTCTCCCTTTCCTTATTGAACAAGCCCTTCTCCTACTACAGAAAATGCCAGTTATTCTTTTCCTAGTCTCTCTTACAACTAATACATAGGCAAGTAACTCACTATTGGTCCATGAAACCCAAAGAGATGTCTACTAAGGGTTTTGGGGAAAGACTTCTCTTCCTAGAAAAGAGGAAGCATCCCTTTTTAATTCTCTGAATGTTATTTGTCTGCATATGACTTCTGGAGCCACTGCAGCCTTTTGGGGGTCATGAGGGGAGGCATCAATGTCACATCATGACTGCCAGAGCACAAAGAAGAAAAATGCTTTGGAATGCCCCTGCCTTGACTTTCTTATTATAATGTTAGTAATAGTTATTATTAGCAGTAATAATAGCAGCCATTATTCTATAATATAGAGTCTATTATGTACCACACACATATGCGAGATTATAAATATCTATATTGTTTAAACCACATCTTTTACTTGGGTGTTCTGTTATTGGCAGCTGAAAACACCCTAACTGATTACGCTTGCAACTCTGGTTCTCATTCTAAGCCCTGGAGGTCCTCAAGAGGCTTCTTTAGGAAGCAGCTTGAGGCTGTGCCCTCTAAAATATATTACCTTCCCATCATGGGATGAATCCTATTCTCCCAGGGTCCTTTAGTGACATCCCTTGTCCTATGCAAGCATCTTTAAGTCTACACATAAAGGGTCCTAGAAAACCGGGTGTGAATGCCATACCTTTGTTTTCAGCCTAGTCGTTTCTGAGTTACACAGACGACAAGAATTAGCACACATGTGGTTGCTAGAGGACTACTCTGTCTCAAAAAACATCTGATAACGAGGGCTTGCAGTGAGTATGGGGAAATATTTCTGAGCCTCCCCCATCACTCTCCTTCCCTCACTCTCATATTTCAAGAAGCCAATCAGGTTACTGTAGGGGCTCAGGCTCCCCTGAGGACCTGTAATGAGGCCACTGCAGTGACTGTTCATGTGGACATGTCTGCCCGCAGCCATCATTTTCCTGGCTCACACTCCACTTGGCAATATCCTGCCTATATTACATAACTTTATGTAATAAAATAAACACCATCACCAAAGAGCTCCAGAAACAGTAAAATATTATACAGATATAACTTATGATGATCACAAAGATTTATTCATTACCTGCTTTCAATATTATAGACTCTGAGTCCTACAAATATATTTATTCCTAGTCTGTTTTATTACCTGATTCAACTGTCAACATGACGTGGTTTTCCACCAAATATATTGGTTGTGTGAGAACCAGTAGTGTCCCCTTTCATTGCTATTGAATATGTCTCACATTTTATTAATAATTATGACCAGTGTTGGTCAACAGCTTACAATTTACAGTTTACTTTTCACATTTGTTACCTCCCATGTGCTTTATAAGAACCTCCATTAAAAATGAGAATATGGAGGCTCCACTCACCTGAGATGACTCAGGAAAAAGTGGGCAAATCAGGAAAGGAGCAGGCTCTTCTGAGCCAAGGAAAGTTCTTTCTGCTATAATGTGCTGACTCCCCTTTAGACCATGCGTGGCTTTCACATGGAAGAGGGATCGCAGGGCTGAGGTGCTGAAGCGAGTAAAGGATGAGCATGCTGAAGACGAGCAGCTAGGCAGAATCTTTCAGGATTGAAGTGCTGTGGGGCAGAGATTGGATGAATTGATGATATCCTCAAAGACCACGAGGTGGTCTTTAGTGGCTCTGGGCAAATTACTTGGGTAAATTACTTGCTTCAGTTTCCTCATCTGTAAAACAGATGTACCCACCTCGTAACGTTGTTGCTTTACGTGACTTAGAACGGTGCTTACTGCTTAATAAACACTCCATAAAACGTTGCTCTTTTGGTTTCTATCCTGTATGATGGTGTGCGTGAGGAGAGAGGTAAGGCAACTCAGATGTTTTTCTCTTCCTACAGCTCCTTCCCTTTTTTCTGTCTTTGGAAAGTTCAGGACAACAGATGGCAGAGCTTGTGTGTAAATGTCCTCAGGGATCATCTCACCTCAGCGGTAAGCACCCTGGTAGTAAAGTGAATCTTGAGCATAAATGAAAACTGTAACATTCAGCTCTCTTCACTCTTTAAAGAGTTCCTTTAAAAAGCTTAATAAAGAGGATCAGCAGGATTCTTGGGTATTAAACATGTCTTCTGATGCAATATTTTAAGGAGGTAAGTATAATACAGCAAGTCCTTGGATTAGTCTTCCCTTAAACTACCCATGGGCTCAAGATTCAGAGAAAAATATCCTCAGAAAATTGTGGGGACTTTTATTGAACCCATGTGTCAACCACAGTTAAATTACAGTTGCTTGACTCCTAACCCCATCAGGGCTGGCTTTGTTTCTTCTTAAAATCCTGAGGCAAAAAGGACTACCGCACAGGGAACTGGATGGTATCGCATCTTTGTGCATCATCCCTTTCCAGGTTCTGAGGCAGCCATCTCCGGCTGGGTTTATCTCCAGACTGGTTGGAGGGCTGGGTCAGTTGTGCCCACTGAGGTTGGTCTCAGTGCCTGCGACTGAGAGCTTCTTTGCCTAAGGCCTCACGGTGTGTCCTCACTGCAGAGACCGTCTTTCCTCTGCGAGCTCGCAGTTTATTTTTAACAACTGGTTCCGAGACCTTGTGTTGTTTGCCTGCATCAGAGTGTGGGCAGTGAGGACGCACAATGCAGTTTCAGAGGATGGGAGTCGTCTGTCTGGTGTTAGTCATTAGGAAGTGTCTGCCGCCTCCTTCGGCACTTCTTTATAACCGGGCCGTTTTAGGTTGACTGTCCTGATGTATACAGTTTAATTTTGAGCTCTTTAGCTTAATTTCATCCTTTGAATTCCTTTTAAATTACAGCATCTTGTGATGATTATTTTTTCTTTATCGAAAAGGAAAGGACAAGTACATAAATCTCTGAAATGAGAGAGAGAGAGAAAGGATAAGGATAGAGCGAGGGAGAGAGAGCCACGGGGAGGAAGGAGAGAGGGACAGTTGGTCTCTTCTTTTTCTCCTTCATCTTGGACATTGTGTGACAGGCTCAAAGGCCCTCAGTGGACTGCAAAGGGCAGATGGGGTAGACGATTTCTGTGGGTTTGACTTGATAAGTTGTACATGGATTGTCTTATTGTCCCCAATATCCTCTGGCCTTTTGCTCTGATTTATCCCTTTCAGTTAAGCATTGCCTTTCTCTAGAAAGCTCTTTCAAAGGCAAGTCCCTTTGGGAAGGCTAATCACGAAGTTTTAAATGCTTGGTAAAGAGCAGAATTCTCAGATTGATGGTTCGCAAATCTAGCTGGTCATCCCAAGCCCTTGGGTACTTGTTAAGCATGCAGATTCCAGGGCCTCACCCCAGACCTGGGCAGGAACCAGAATATCGAAGGAGGTGAACCAGCATCTGTATTTATAAAAAAGCTTCTTAGGTATTTGAATGATTTGGGCATTTCTTACAGACTCCCAGACATGCTTCTATGTCTGATTTGCCTTCCTAGGAAGACAGGAAGGGCAGAGCAGAAGAACTGTACTGGAGCCTGTGGGAGAATGAAGATTCTAGTTCTGGTAGAAGTGAGTAAAGGGGACAATTTTTCAAAAAGCAGTGGAGGGCTCCAAAAGCAGTTTGCCTACCTCACAGTTTTGCTCTAAGTTAGCTGTGTCAGTGGAGAATGTGCCTTCATCAAAAGCCATCTTTATTAATACCATTTCATAAAACCATTACAGAATTCCTTGTTTTCCTTCTGGCACTTCAAATATTGATGCCAGTCAACAAGTTGATACTGATTCTCTGGCTTAGAGATTTTGCTGGTTTGAACAAAGAGCCAATTTAAGTCAAAGAAGAGAGAGCTTAATTAATTAATTAAAAAGAACACACAGACATTTGTTTAAATCAGCAGGTTACTTCAATTTACCTGTAGGTGTGATGATCATGGATGGAAGTCCTGCTGATGAAATATAATTTTGGCTTTTATTCCTTTCTTCCTTAGTTTCCTTATTCCTAAAAAATTGGAGTAGATTCAACTCTTGGGGCACATGAAGGTAATAATGGAGCCCATATGCTATTTTCAATATCTGGAAAAGAAACCAGGATTAAACGTTATATATTTACTTTGCAATAAAAGTGCATAAGTAACCAAAAAAAATAGCGTTTCTTTTTTTTTTTGGTGATAAGTATGTCATCTCATTTTTTAACACTGGTTCACTCATGTTGAATTGAAGTAATGATTGGGAATTATATTGATGATAAATAAAAAACAAACAAAATATTTGAAAACATGGGATCCATTTGTTCATTCATTTTGTAGTTTTAGCTAATAGTGGGTTCAGATATCAATCCCAGAAGCATTTTGCTAACAGAATTAAAAGTATTCCAAAGCCTTCAAAGCACAAAGCAATGGAAGAAATATTTTAAATAGGTCACTTTCCATAGGCCCACAAATGTAAAATTCTATCACGTTAGAAGACCTCTGTTTTCTGATGGGGCTCTTCAGGAGCTGGATTCTGAGATGGAGATTTATTATCAAGCAGGAGGTTTACTGCAGAGTTCTCGTAGGAGCAGCCCCTGTGAGGGAGGGGAGGAGGACGTTTTGGGCAATGCAGAGGTCCTCACTCAATCCCACAGAGGGCTCAGGAACTGGGATGACCCCCAGAATGATGGTAACTTCCAGAGAGGGACTCAGCTGAGCCAGCAGCCCCCAGTACTCCAGGGGGTCCCACAACGTCCACCCAAGGCTGGCTATGCATTTGTGCAATCACTGATGCTCTGCTTCCTGTGATATGTGGATGCCTGTCCCCCCACCCCCCAGGATCTGTGTTCTCACTTATAAAGTGTAACGCCTTTTTCTTTAGCTTCCTGCTTAGTGAAGAGCATTGACAGAACACAGTGAGCAACTTTAAGATGCCAATTCTTCACATGTTTTCACAGGTAGGTGTAGATTTGAAAGCTGATGAATGCCCTTGTTTGTAATAAGACTCTGGCTGTGAAAGCAAAGGGAGGGGAGGGAAGAGAAGATAATGGTTACACATACCTACCATATGCCAGGTCCTGTGCTCCACTCCAGAGATAAAACAGTGAATAAGATGAGTATGAATGCCCAGACTTGTAAATTAGTCATTGCAACAAAGTATTATGGGTGCTCCAAATGAAGTATAATTAGAGTTTAATGGAGACATAAAAAAGAGGACGGTTAGTTTACTGTGAGAAGTATTCAGGAAAAGCTTTCTATGAAATGTGAAATGGGAAATGAATCTTGAAAGATGATTAAATATTTGCCAGGGAGAGGAGCCTGGAAAGATGTTCTGGATAGAAGATGCAGGAGATGCAAAGGCCCGGAGGCCTGGACTTGCTTGGGGAATGCCTATCATTTTGACATTGTTGAAGCTTGGAATTGGGGGCTATCATGCTGAGTGGCAGAGCTTGAGAAGTAGGCAGATCATAGAGGTTTTAATATCTTGCCAAGCAGTTTGGCTGCATCTTGAAGGCAAAGGAGAACCTCTGAAAGATGTATGTGTTTGTGTGTGTGTGTGTGTGTGTGTGTTTTCTCCTCCAAAGGAGAAGTGACATGATCAGATGTGCATTTTTGAGAACTCACTTTGGCAGTACACATCAATACTGGGCTAAGGCAAATTGTAAAGTCTTTGAGGGGCAGGCCCTTTGGGTCTTCATCTTATATAAATGCTGCGGTTACTCAGGAAATAAAAACTAAGCATCATGGTGCTTAAAATACGCTGCATTTGCTTTTTCTATTAAATAAAAGTAAATGTGAGGACTCATATATATTAGCTCCATCCAACGTTATAGTCTTCCTTAAAATCAAACAAATCAATTAACCTTTGCCAGACCACTTTAGCAATTCATGCTGGTGCTTTCTGTTTATCCAGAAAAAATCTAATAAAAGAGAGAGGGACCAGCCTGGTGGTACAG